>NW_027036922.1:0-16450 GCF_034236695.1 Oncorhynchus nerka | reverse complement strand
AGTGGACAGTACCATACACATTAGGATATACTTGGACAGTACTATACACACTAGGATATACTGAACAGCACTATACACACCAGGATATTTAACAGAACTATACACACTAGATATACTGGACAGTACTATACACAGTATTATACTGAACAGTACTATACACACTAGGATACACTGACAGTACTATACACAGTAGGATATACTGAACAGTACTATACACACTAGGATATAGTGGACAAGTACTATACACACTAGGATATACTGGACAGAACTATACACACTGTGGATATACTGGACAGAACTATAGACACTAGGATATACTGGACAGTACTATAGACATTAGGATATACTGGACAGAACTATACACACTAGGATATACTGACAGTACTATAGACACTAGATATACTGAACAGTACTATACACACTCAGGATACAGTGGACAGTGCTTATACACACTAGGATATACTGACAGAACTATACACACTAGATATACTGACAGAACTATAGACACTAGGATATACTGACAGAACTATACACACTAGGATATACTGGACAGAACTATAGACACTAGAATATACTGACAGAACTATACACGCAGTGCACACATTTGTTTACATCCCTTTAGTGAGCATTCTCCTTTGCCAAGATAATCCTCCACTGTGTCGTGGCATATCAAGAAGATAATTAAACAGCACGATCATTACACAGGTATACCTTGTGCTGGGGCCCGAAAAATACACTCTAAATGTGCAGTTTTGTCACACAATGCAATTGCACGATGTGTCAATATTTTAGGGAGCATACCATTGACATGCTAACTGCAGGAATGTCCACCAGAACTGTTGACAACATTTTAATGTTAATTTTTCTACCAAAAGCCGCTCCAACGTCGTTTTAGATAGTTTGGCATTATGTCCAACGAGCCTCACAACCTTAAAACCATGTTATGTGTAACCATGTCAGCCCGTATCTCTACATCTGGCTTCTTCACCTGCAGGATCGTCTGAGACCAGCCACCCGGACAACTATGAAAAACTGTGGGTTTGCACAACCAAAGAATTTCTGCACAAACTGTCAGAAACCATCTCAGGGAAGCTCATCTGCATGCTCATCATCCCCACAAAAGTCTTGACGTGACTGCAGTTTGGCGTTGTTCCTGACTTCAGTGGGCAAATTGCTCACCTTCGATGGCTACTGGCACGCTGAGAAGTGTGCTCTTCACGGATGATCCCGGTTTCAACTGTATCAGGCAGATGGCAGACATGTGGGCTAGTGGTTTACTGATGTCAACCCTGTGAACAGAGTGCCCTATGGTGGTGGGGTTCTGGTATGGGCAGGTAGGCATAAGCTACGGACAACAAAAACACAATTGCATTTTTTCGATGGCAATTTCAATGCACAGAGATACCATGATGAGATCTGTTATTCCATTCATCCACTGCCATCACCTCATGTTTCAGCATAATAATGCACGGCCCCATGTTGCAAGGATCAGTACACAATACATGTAAACTGAAAATGTCCCAGTTCTTCCATGGCCTGCATTCTCACCAGACATGTCACCTCTGGGCATGCTTGGGATGTTCTGGATTGACGTGTACGACGGCGTGTTCCAGTTTCCGCCAATATCCAGCAACATCGCACAGCTATTGAAGAGGGAGTGGGACAACATTCCACAGGCCACAATCAGTCTGATCAACTGTGTGTCACGCTGCAAGAGGAAGTCACACCAAATACTGACTGGTATTCTGATCCTTTTAAAGGTATCTGTGACCAACAGACGATATCTGTATTCCCAGTCATGTGATATCCATAGATTAAGGCCTCATGAATGTATCTCAATTGATTGATTTCTTATATGAACTGTAGCTCAGCGAAATCTTTGAAATTGTTGCATTTCTCACTTTGTTCAGTGTAGTTACGAGACAGGATCTCTACTCTGCTGCTTTTTATGTGGAAGTTATCAGGGAACCCTTCAGCGTAACCTGACTACTTTCAAATCATACGGACATTCCATTTCAGCTAAATAATGGATATATAGCTATTTGCACAAAAAAAACATTTTAAAATCTTTGAATAAAAAACAGAGAACAGTAATTTTTACACACACATTTTCTGGGGGATGTTTCACCTTGTCGGTCAGGTATTCAAACCAGCAACCTTTTGGTTACCGCCCAACACTGAATCCACATGAAGGTGCACATATTTTTGATTAAAAACACAAATGTGGAAAATTGCAGACATTAAGTTTTGGAACTAAAGTCTTCAAATGATCCCATGTTGAATCTGTTAAGTGCTATTTACTGTATATCGAAGGTTCCTTCCTGCCTGGATCCCCATGAAGTGTTTGAGATAGTGTCCTTCTAAGAAGCAGTGCTGTTGCTTGAAATAGACTTCGGTCTCTGCAGGGAAGCTTTTGAAAGCAGGCAGTCAGGCAGGCAGCGACATGCTCTGGGCCACATTTTCCTCATTAGCATGGTCCTCTTGGGGTTCTTCAGGAATGGAATGGCCCACCACTTCCTTCACTAAGAGGCCTCTCCTAAAGTATATGGTTCCAGGAACTGGTGTCTAGGAACCATCCTCTGCCTACTGTCTCTACCTCTATCCATCTGCATTTCTATTGCTCTATTCTCTCTGTCTCTACCTCTATCCATCTGCCTTTCTATGTCTCTAATCTTTCTGTCTCTACGTCTATCCATCTGCCTTTCTATGGCTCTATTCTCTCGGTCTCTACCTCTATCCATCTGCCTTTCTATGGCTCTATTCTCTCTGTCTCTACCTCTATCCATCTGCCTTTATATGGCCCTGATCTCTCTGTCTCTACCTCTATCCATCTGCCTTTCTATGGCCCTGATCTCTCTGTCTCTACCTTTATCCATCTGCCTTTCTATGTCTCTAATCTCTATGTCTCTACCTCTATCCATCTGCCTTTCTATGGCTCTAATCTCTCTGTCTCTAACTCTATCCATCTACCTTTCTATGGCTCTATTCTCTCTGTCTCTACCTCTATCCATCTGCCGTTCTATTGCTCTATTCTCTCTGTCTCTACCTCTATCCATCTGCCTTTCTATGGCCCTGATCTCTCTATCTCTCCCCATCTGCCTTTCTATGGCTCTATTCTCTCTGTCTCTACCTCTATCCATCTGCCTTTCTATGTCTCTAATCTCTATGTCTCTACCTCTATCCATCTGCCTTTCTATGGCTCTATTCTCTCGGTCTCTACCTCTTTCCATCTGCCTTTATATGGCCCTGATCTCTCTGTCTCTACCTCTATCCATCTGCCTTTCAATGGCCCTGATCTCTCTGTCTCTACCTTTATCCATCTGCCGTTCTATTGCTCTATTCTCTATGTCTCTACCTCTATCCATCTGCCTTTCTATGGCTCTAATCTCTCTGTCTCTACCTCTATCCATCTGCCTTTCTATGGCCCTGATCTCTACCTCCATCCATCTGCCTTTCTATGGCCCTGATCTCTCTGTCTCTACCTCTATCCATCTGCCTTTATATGTCTCTAATCTCTATGTCTCTACCTCTATCCATCTGCCTTTCTATGGCTCTATTCTCTCTGTCTCTACCTCTATCCATCTGCCTTTCTATGGCCCTGATCTCTCTGTCTCTACCTTTATCCATCTGCCTTTCTATTGCTCTAATCTCTCTGTCTCTAACTCTATCCATCTACCTTTCTATGGCTCTACTCTCTCTGTCTCTACCTCTATCCATCTGCCGTTCTATTGCTCTATTCTCTCTGTATCTACATCTATCCATCTGCCTTTCTATGGCCCTGATCTCTACCTCCATCCATCTGCCTTTCTATGGCCCTGATCTCTCTGTCTCTACCTCTACCCATCTGCCTTTCTATGGCTCTAATCTCTATGTCTCTACCTCTATCCATCTGCCTTTCTATGGCTCTAATCTATCTGTCTCTACCTCTATCCATCTGCTTTTCTATGGCTCTATTCTCTCTGTCTCTACCTCTATCCATCTGCCTTTCTATGGCCCTGATCTCTCTGTCTCTCCCCATCTGCCTTTCTATGGCTCTATTCTCTCTGTCTCTACCTCTATCCATCTGCCTTTCTATGTCTCTAATCTCTATGTCTCTACCTCTATCCATCTGCCTTTCTATGGCTCTATTCTCTCGGTCTCTACCTCTATCCATCTGCCTTTCTATGGCTCTATTCTCTCTGTCTCTACCTCTTTCCATCTGCCTTTATATGGCCCTGATCTCTCTGTCTCTACCTCTATCCATCTGCCTTTCTATGGCCCTGATCTCTCTGTCTCTACCTTTATCCATCTGCCTTTCTATGTCTCTAATCTCTATGTCTCTACCTCTATCCATCTGCCTTTCTATGGCTCTAATCTCTCTGTCTCTAACTCTATCCATCTACCTTTCTATGGCTCTATTCTCTCTGTCTCTACCTCTATCCAGCTGCCGTTCTATTGCTCTATTCTCTCTGTCTCTACCTATATCCATCTGCCTTTCTATTGCTCTAATCTCTCTGTATCTACCTCTATCCATCTGCCTTTCTATGGCCCTGATCTCTACCTCCATCCATCTGCCTTTCTATGGCCCTGATCTCTCTGTCTCTACCTCTATCCATCTGCCTTTCTATGTCTCTAATCTCTATGTCTCTACCTCTATCCATCTGCCTTTCTATGGCTCTATTCTCTCTGTCTCTACCTCTATCCATCTGCCTTTCTATTGCTCTAATCTCTCTGTCTCTACCTCTATCCATCTGCCTTTCTATTGCTCTAATCTCTCTGTCTCTAACTCTATCCATCTACCTTTCTATGGCTCTACTCTCTCTGTCTCTACCTCTATCCATCTGCCGTTCTATTGCTCTATTCTCTCTGTATCTACATCTATCCATCTGCCTTTCTATGGCCCTGATCTCTACCTCCATCCATCTGCATTTCTATGGCCCTGATCTCTCTGTCTCTACCTCTATCCATCTGCCTTTATATGGCCCTGATCTCTCTGTCTCTACCTCTATCCATCTGCCTTTCTATGTCTCTAATCTCTATCTCTATCCATCTGCCTTTCTATGGCTCTATTCTCTCTGTCTCTACCTCTATCCATCTGCCTTTCTATTGCTCTAATCTCTCTGTATCTACATCTATCCATCTGCCTTTCTATGGCCCTGATCTCTACCTCTATCCATCTGCCTTTCTATGGCCCTGATCTCTCTGTCTCTACCTCTATCCATCTGCCTTTCTATGTCTCTAATCTCTCTGTCTCTACCTCTATCCATCTGCCTTTCTATTGCTCTAATCTCTCCGTCTCTACCTCTATCCATCTGCCTTTCTATTGCTCTAATCTCTCTGTCTCTACCTCTATCCATCTGCCTTTCTATGTCTCTAATCTCTATGTCTCTACCTCTATCCATCTGCCTTTCTATGGCTCTATTCTCTCATTCTCTACCTCTATCCATCTGCCTTTCTATGGCTCTATTCTCTCTGTCTCTACCTATATCCATCTGCCTTTCTATTGCTCTAATCTATCTGTCTCTAACTCTATCCATCTGCCTTTCTATGTCTGTAATCTCTGTCTCTACCTCTATCCATCTGCCTTTCTATGGCTCTATTCTCTCTGTCTCTACCTCTATCCATCTGCCTTTATATGGCCCTGATCTCTCTGTCTCTACCTCTATCCATCTGCCTTTCTATGGCCCTGATCTCTCTGTCTCTACCTCTATCCATCTGCCTTTCTATGTCTCTAATCTCTGTCTCTACCTCTATCCATCTGCCTTTCTATTGCTCTAATCTCTCTGTCTCTACCTCTATCCATCTGCCTTTCTGTCTCTAATATCTATGTCTCTACCTCTATCCATCTGCCTTTCTATGGCTCTATTCTCTCCTTCTCTACCTCTATCCATCTGCCTTTCTATGGCTCTATTCTCTCTGTCTCTACCTCTATCCATCTGCCTTTCTATTGCTCTAATCTATCTGTCTCTAACTCTATCCATCTGCCTTTCTATGTCTGTAATCTCTGTCTCTACCTCTATCCATCTGCCTTTCTATGGCTCTATTCTCTCTGTCTCTACCTCTATCCATCTGCCTTTCTATGGCTCTAATCTCTCTGTCTCTAACTCTATCCATCTACCTTTCTATGGCTCTATTCTCTCTGTCTCTACCTCTATCCATCTGCCGTTATATTGCTCTATTCTCTCTGTCTCTACCTATATCCATCTGCCTTTCTACTGCTCTAATCTCTCTGTATCTACCTCTATCCATCTGCCTTTCTATGGCCCTGATCTCTACCTCCATCCATCTGCCTTTCTATGGCCCTGATCTCTCTGTCGCTACCTCTATCCATCTGCCTTTCTATGTCTCTAACCTCTATGTCTCTACCTCTATCCATCTGCCTTTCTATGTCTCTAATCTCTATGTCTCTACCTCTATCCATCTGCCTTTCTATGGCTCTATTCTCTCTGTCTCTACCTCTATCCATCTGCCTTTCTATTGCTCTAATCTCTCTGTCTCTAACTCTATCCATCTACCTTTCTATGGCTCTACTCTCTCTGTCTCTACCTCTATCCATCTGCCTTTCTATTGCTCTAATCTCTCTGTCTCTAACTCTATCCATCTACCTTTCTATGGCTCTACTCTCTCTGTCTCTACCTCTATCCATCTGCCGTTCTATTGCTCTATTCTCTCTGTCTCTACCTATATCCATCTGCCTTTCTATGGCCCTGATCTCTACCTCCATCCATCTGCCTTTCTATGGCCCTGATCTCTCTGTCTCTACCTCTATCCATCTGCCTTTCTATGGCCCTGATCTCTCTGTCTCTACCTCTATCCATCTGCCTTTCTATGTCTCTAATCTCTGTCTCTACCTCTATCCATCTGCCTTTCTATTGCTCTAATCTCTCTGTCTCTACCTCTATCCATCTGCCTTTCTATGTCTCTAATCTCTATGTCTCTACCTCTATCCATCTGCCTTTCTATGGCTCTATTCTCTCCTTCTCTACCTCTATCCATCTGCCTTTCTATGGCTCTATTCTCTCTGTCTCTACCTCTATCCATCTGCCTTTCTATTGCTCTAATCTATCTGTCTCTAACTCTATCCATCTGCCTTTCTATGTCTCTAATCTCTATGTCTCTACCTCTATCCATCTGCCTTTCTATGGCTCTATTCTCTCTGTCTCTACCTCTATCCATCTGCCGTTCTATTGCTCTATTCCCTCTGTCTCTACCTATATCCATCTGCCTTTCTATTGCTCTAATCTTTCTGTATCTACCTCTACCCATCTGCCTTTCTATGGCCCTGATCTCTACCTCCATCCATCTGCCTTTCTATGGCCCTGATCTCTCTGTCTCTACCCTAATCCAGCTGCCTTTCTTTGGCTCTGATCTCTCTGTCTCTACCTCCATCCATCTGCCTTTCTATGTCTCTAATCTCTATGTCTCTACCTCTATCCATCTGCCTTTCTATGTCTCTAATCTCTATGTCTATACCTCTATCCATCTGCCTTTCTATGTCTCCTATCTCTATGTTTTTACCTCTATCCATCTGCCTTTCTATGTCTCTAATCTCTATGTCTCTACCTCTATCCATCTGCCTTTCTACGTCTCTAATCTCTATGTCTCTACCTCTATCCATCTGCCTTCCTATGGCTCTATTTCAGTCCTCTGTTTTCCCCTTCATTCCTCTGTACACCTCTATCAGCTACCTCTCTCTGCTTCGTCTTCAAGTCTCTCTGTTTCTTTGCCAATCTCTGTTCTCCTATAATATATTAGAATGCCACTAATTCTAATAATCATATATGCCATCCTTTTTTAAAACGTTTGTGTGATCCCGAGAACTAAAGCCAATATCCGGGCGCTGCAAATGCATGAGCTACAGAGGACCTCTGCCTCTATCTACTGCCTCTCTCTTCTTCTATCACTACCGGTCACTACCACTACCTCTCTCTGCCTCTATCAACTACATCTCTCTTTCACTACCTCTCTCTACTTTCTCTCTCTGCCACGATCACTCCCTCTCTCTGCCACTACCTCTCTCTGCCTCTCTCTACTTTCTCTCTCTGCCTCTACCTCTATCAACTACCCCTCTCTGCCACTACCTCTATCTACTACCTCTCTCAGCCTCTCTCTACTTACTCTCTCTGCCTCTAACACTACCTCTCTCTGCCACTAACTCTCTACTTTCACGCTCTGCCTCTACTTACATCTGCTACCACTTTCTGCCTCTACTTCTATAAACTACCTCTATCTGCTATATCTCTCTGCCTCTTTTTCTATCTGCAATATTTCTAACTCTACCGCTCTCTGCCACTACCTCTATCTGCTATCTCGCTCAGCCTCTACCTCTATATGCTGCCTCTCTCTACTTTCTCTCTCTGCCTCTACTTCTATCAGCTACATCTCTCTGGCTCTACCTCTGATGCTGCCTCTCTCTACTTTCTCTCTCTGCCTCTATCAACTACATCCCCGTCTCTACTTCTATCAACTACATCCCCGTCTCTACTTCTATCAACTACATCCCTCTGTCTCTACTTCTATCAACTACATCCCTCTGTGTCTACTTCTATCAACTACATCCCTCTGTGTCTACCTCTATCAACTACATACCTTGGTGTCTCCCTCAATCAACTACATCCCTCTGTCTCTACTTCTATCTGCTACCTCTCACTGCCTCTACTTCTATCAACTTTATCCCTCTGCCTCTACTTCTATCAGCTACCTCTCTCTGCCTCTATATTCTGCCTCTGCCTTCCGCCTCTCTCTGCCTCTGCCTCTATTTTCTGCCTATCTCTGCCTATATCTTGTCTCTCTCAGCATCTATCTGTATCGACTGCATCTCCATCTGACCAGCCTTCACAAGAGCTTGACATCAAGATTGTTTACGTATATAGGCTAAGCCTTATTATTCCAAATAGAGGCCAGTCTGTTGTATAACTGGGAAAATAAAAAGAGCAACATCTGAATATTCACAAGACACTGGATGCTAAGTATGTACTGTATGTCATACAATGTTTGACATTGCTACAAACAGCTAGCCTGGCACCAGATCTAGTTGTGCTTGTCATCGGTCATCAGACAGACCAGGAATCAGGTTAACAATGAGTTGAAGAGAACATAAGCAGGGTAAGGTGTGGTGACCTGGAAATGGTTAGCCTCTGCCATGCTTATGGGAGGGAAAGGTCAAGCAGATCCAATGAAATCTGCTTGTTGACTAGCTCCTCTTGTTACTTTGGATGTGCATGAAACTTCCTCTTCACAATGCAGGTGCTCCGTGGGTCAGACAGTGTGTGAGGTAGTGTGTATGTCTACCCGAAACGTTTGACCCAAGTGAAACAATTTAAAGGCAATGCTATGAAATACTAATTGAGTGTATGTAAACCTCTGACCTACTGGGATGAAATAAATAAAAGCTGAAATAAATCATTCGCTCTACTATTATTCTGACATTTCACATTCATAAAATAAAGTGGTGATCCTAACTGACCTAAGACAAGGAATTTTTATTAGGATTAAAAAACAGAAATGGTGAAAAACTGAGTTTAAATGTTTTGGGCTAAGATGTATGTAAACTGACTTCAACTGTATGTGCTTCTGTTTCATCACTGTTTCTTTATTTCTGTAGCTCAAATCAATATATTTCCTTGTGGTAACCATTATAACACAGTTCCCCACTATTGCTCCTCACTCAAGTTCTCAGACAGATATTCAATTATTAAATGATTTAGTGAGAGTGGCCTGACAAATTAAAAATAACTGTTTTATAATTAGATCACCAGAAGAGGAGAGAGAGGAAATCCAAACATATTGTCCCGCATCCCAAATGGCACCCTATGATCTACTACTGTATATAGCGCACTACTTTTGACCAGAGTCCTATGAGCCGTGGTCAAACGTATTGCACTTTATAGGGGCTCCCATGTGGCACAGATATCTTAGGCACTGCATCTCAGTGCTAGAGGCATCACTACAGACCCTGGTTCAATTCCAGGCTGTATCACAACAGGACATTATTGGGAGTCCCAAAGCGTGGCGCACAATTGGCCCAGCGTTGTCCGGGTTAGGGTTTGGCTGGGGTAGGCAGTCATTGTAAATACACATTTCTTCTTAATTAACTGACTTGCCTAATTAAATAAAGGTTAAAAATAAGAGAGTAGGGAAGGGGGTACTATTTGCAATACAAACATCTGGTCTGTAGTATTAGATGGTTGCTATTTGATTGGATTAAATTCATCCAATTAAGATGATTCATCTAGTATTCACTGTTTGGGGTGTATGTGTAATGCATAGTATGGCTACTTGGCTGACCCTTGTATCTCAGTAGGGTTTTTTTATCCATTAGTTTCCACCTTTGGTTCTGAACACCTGATAGCACATGTGTATGTGGGGCAGCAGGGTAGCCTAGTGGTTAGAGCGTTGGACCAGTAACCGGAAGATTGCAAGTTCAAACCCCCGAGCTAGGCTGTCATTGAATATAAGAATTTCTTCCTAACTGACTTGCCTAGGTAAAAAAGAAAAAAAATGTAACATTATGATGACAGAGAGGTTGCCAAGTTACCTTTCAATGTGTTGTTATTGTTCAAATCTCTTTGGGGGGGCTGTCACCCCTCCCCCCAAATGGCAGTCTTTTTCCTATACACTTCACTGCACTACTTTTGACAAAAGTAGTGCACTAAATAGGGAATAGGGTACCATTTGGGACACAACCCTACACTGCTGGAAAATCCTTGGTCAAACTGTTTAACGACATTAAATACAAGAAATCTATAAGTGCCTGAACAGTAAACCCCATATTCATTTATCACCCATACATGATGACTGCTTGGCACACACACCGATAGACACATACATACACACACGCACTGACACGTAAGTGCGAATGCGCAGACACACACACTATTCCATTAGTGCAATTATACAGTGTGCTGTATTTACCACTGTGTGCTGAATGTTTTCTTTGCTCTTTAGACATTCCTTACATAAACAGCTGCATTACATAACTGCAGAGCAACAAGGCTTACCATGATACGCACAGTATCAAGGCTATATCCCTGGCATTTCTCTCTGGCATAGCCCCATTTTAAGGTAGCCTACGCATCGCTGTAAGGGAGAGAGCTGCCTTGTGGATTTTGTCTCAGGATGACGGTTTCGAGTGAACAGTATTTCTCACTTTTATAAAATGGTCTTTTTCATTATACAATGAAATGCAGAGTCAGAATTTGCTGCTCTACATGCTGTATATGCGTGTTGGAATGTATAGACATTATTGAACTTATATGTAGTTTAACTGAAGAATAGTATATGTACAACAATAATTCAATAGGATAGGCCTAGACCACATTATAGTAGATACAGTGGATTCAGACCCCTTGACTTTTCTACATTTATTATAGTCCAGCCTTGTTCTAAAATTGATTAAATTGTTTTTTCCCCTCATCAATCTACACACAATACCCCCATAATGACATCACAATACCCAATAATGTGAAACAAAAACAGGTTATTAGAAATGTTTGCAAAATATATATTTTTTAAATATCACATTTACACAAGTATTCAGACCCTTTACTCAGTACTTTGTTGAAGCACCTTTGGCAGCGATTTCAGCCTCGAGTCTTCTTGGTTATTACACTACATGCTTTGATCACCTGTATTTGGGGAGTTTCTCCCATTCTTGTCTGCAGATCCTCTAAAGCTCTGTCAGGTTGGATGGGGAGCGTCGCTGCACAGCTATTTTCAGGTCTCTCCAGAGATGTTCGATCATCCTGGCTCTTGCTGGGCCACTCAAGGACATTCAGAGACTTGTCCCGAAGCCATTCCGGCATTGTCTTGGCTGTTTGCTTAGGGTCGTTGTCCTGTTTGAAGATGAACCTTCACCCCAGTTTAAGGTCCTGGGCACTCTGGAACAGGTTTTCATCAAGGACCTTTCTGTACTTTGCTGCATTCTGTACTTTGCTGCATTCATCTTTCCCTCAATCCTGACTAGTCTTCCAGTCCCTCCCACTGAAAAACATCCCCACAGCATGATGCTGCCACCAACATGCTGCACTATAGGGATTGTGCCAGGTTTCCTCCAGACCGGAGAATCTTTTTTCTGATGGTTCGAAAGTCCATTAGGTGACTTTTAGCAAACTCCAAGCAGATTGTCATGTGCCTTTAACTGAGGAGTGGCTTCCATCTGGCCACTCTACCATGAAGAGCTGATTGGTGGAGTGCTGCAGAGATGGTTGTCCTTCTGGAAAATTATCCCATCTCCACAGAGAAACTATGGAGCTCTGTCAGAGTGGCCATTGGGTTATTGGTCCATTATTAAAGGTACTAGTGTTCCATGACTATGTATATAGGTCAATAGCACTCTAAGGTGCAACGTTGAGTAACCTGGTGGTAACCGACTTGGCTAAAGTTCAGGGCAGAGTACTGGGCGGAGACCGCTAGTGGTAAATATTTAACAATCTGATGGCCATGAGACACAGCTTTTTTGTCTCTCAGTCCCAGCTTTGATGCACCTGTACTGACCTCACCTTCTGGATGGTGGCGGGGTAAACAGGCCGTAGCTCGGGTGGCTGAGTTCCTTGATGATCTTCTTGGCCTTCCTGTGACACCAGGTGCTGTAGATGTCCTGGCAGGCAGTGTGCCCCTGGTGACACGTTGGGAAGAATGCAACACCCTCTGGAGAGCCCTGCGGTTGCAGACAGTGCAGTTGCCATACCAGGTGGTGATACAGCGCAACAGGATGCTCTCAATGGGCATCTGTAATAGTTTGTGAGCGAACAGAACAAATGTCCTTAGCCTCCTGAGTTTGAAGAGGCAGTGTTGTGCCTTCACCACATTGTCTTGCTTTGAGCCGGTGCTATTTCATCTTGAGAGGAAATCATTAAGAGCTAATTGTCTTTTGCTGTAACAGCATGGTTTAATCATAATGAAAGACAAACACACAGAAAAGTGTAGGGTGTGAGATGCAACCAAACATTTGCGTGTTGGGAGATAGAGAGGGTGGAGTGAGAGGATTAACAAAGCACTGGGCATCTTGTTGTTATGACATGCATTATCTGAATAACACCACGGAGTTAGACCCACAGAATAACACCTGCAAAGAGTTAGACCCACAGAATAACACCAAAGAGTTAGACCCACAGAATAACACCTAAAGAGTTAGACCCACAGAATAACACCTAAAGAGTTAGACCCACAGAATAACACCCAAAGAGTTAGACCCACAGAATAACACCTAAAGAGTTAGACCCACAGAATAACACCCAAAGAGTTAGGCCACAGAATAACACCTAAAGAGTTAGACCCACAGAATAACACCTAAAGAGTTAGACCCACAGAATAACACCTAAAGAGTTAGACCCACAGAATAACACCCTAAAGAGTTAGACCCACAGAATAACACCTACGGAGTTAGACTCACAGAATAACACTACGGAGTTAGGACCCACAGAATAACACCTACGGAGTGAGACCCACAGAATAACACCCAAAGAGTTAGACCCACAGAATAACACCTCAAAGAGTGAGACCCACAGAATAACACCTAAAGAGTTAGACCCACAGAATAACACCTAAAGAGTTAGACCCACAGAATAACACCTAAAGAGTTAGACCCACAGAATAACACCTAAAGAGTTAGACCCACAGAATAACACCTAAAGAGTTAGACCCACAGAATAACACCTAAAGAGTTAGACCCACAGAATAACACCTAAAGAGTTAGACCCACAGAATAACACCTAAAGAGTTAGACCCACAGAATAACACCTAAAGAGTTAGACCCACAGAATAACACCTAAAGAGTTAGACCCACAGAATAACACCTAAAGAGTTAGACCCACAGAATAACACCTACGGAGTTAGACCCACAGAATAACACCTACGGAGTTAGACCCACAGAATAACACCTACGGAGTGAGACCCACAGAATAACACCTAAAGAGTTAGACCCACAGAATAACACCTACGGAGTGAGACCCACAGAATAACACCTACGGAGTGAGACCCACAGAATAACACCTACGGAGTTAGACCCACAGAATAACACCTACAGAGTGAGACCCACAGAATAACACCTAAAGAGTTAGACCCACAGAATAACACCTACGGAGTGAGACCCACAGAATAACACCTACGGAGTGAGACCCACAGAATAACACCTACGGAGTTAGACCCACAGAATAACACCTACGGAGTTAGACCCACAGAATAAAACCTACAGAAGACATGATTCTATGAAGTAGAATGTCTTGGAACTTCTGAAAGTTGGCTTAAAACCTCATAAGGATTGGAGACCTTTTTTCAAATTTTCACCTAAAATAAAAGTACCCAAATCTGCCTTTAGCTCGGTACCTGAAGCAAGAATATGCATATTATTGATACCATTTGAAAAGAAAAACGTTGAAGTTTGTGGAAATTTAAAATTAATGTAGAAGAATATAACACATTAGATCTGGTAAAAGATAATACAAAGAAAATAGAATGCACTTTAAATAATCTTTGAAATGCAACAGAATTGTCACAGTATTCCAGGTTAGACACACTCTGTTTTGGCCACTAGATGGCAGCAGTGTATGTGAAAAGTTTTATACAGTTCCAATGAACCATTGCATTTCACAGCTGACCGGGGGGGACCGGTCCTGTAGAGGTTATTAATATTAGTGCAGAGCAGCATTAGAATTCAGCTGAAATGCCCCGCGGGGGGGGGGGGGGCGGTCCTGTAGAGGTTATTAATATTAGTGCAGAGCAGCACTAGAATTCAGCTGTAATGCTCGGGGGGTCCTGTAGCGTTATTAATATTAGTGCAGAGCAGCACTAGAATTCAGCACAAGTCTTACCTTTTGTAATGAATTAATCCAATGTGAGACGTGTTTACTGTCGTATCCTTAACAAGAGTTTAAAAAGTAGATTTTTTTTTTCAAATAAAAAATCTCTTTCCCTAATTTCTGAATCATGTTTGTAAAGTGGTAAGTAGGCTACAGTAACCCATGCTTTAGAGGGGAAGTGCACGTGGAAAACAAACACACATTCAGCTGGAACAGATTTCCAGGCGTCAGGCAGACACCGGAACAGATTTCCAGGCGTCAGGCAGACACCGGAACAGATTTCCAGGCGTCAGGCAGACACCGGAACAGATTTCCAGGCGTCAGGCAGACACCGGAACAGATTTCCAGGCGTCAGGCAGACACCGGAACAGATTTCCAGGCGTCAGGCAGACACCGGAACAGATTTCCAGGCGTCAGGCAGACACCGGAACAGATTTCCAGGCGTCAGGCAGACACCGGAACAGATTTCCAGGCGTCAGGCAGACAGTGTAACAGATTTCCAGAGGGCTTGCAGACACTGAACAGATTTCCAGAGGGCTTGCAGACACTGGAACAGATTTCCAGAGGGCTTGCAGACACTGGAACAGATTTCCAGAGGGCTTGCAGAGCCGCTTTGTAACGGACTGGAAAAAAAGCCGGAATGCAAAATAACGTTATTCACCTGTTCCCGTGCTTTTAAAAAAACGGTTCGGTTCTGGAACAGTATAGATCACTTTCGCTCCCGGTTCTGATTCTGATTCCAACACATGGTGTGGACCCCCAGAAGAGTAGCTGCTGCTTCAGCAACATGGGGATCCTAATGGACTGCTAATGTGTGTTTCCTGCATGACATTACCAAGGTCAAGGTCAGACTTAATACCACACAGGAATCCTGTTCAAAATATATTATTCATTAAGACTGAGGAGCCCAATTACACATACACGCACCGATACACACAATAACTCACCAACATAAGCCTTCATGCACATACCAACACAGACAAGCATGCACGTACTAACACACACACAAACGTGCACATACTAACACACACAAACATGCAATCAGACAGACATTTACTTGTTTATTAAAACAGTGTTGTGAGTCCCTCAAGTCAACAACTCATGTCAACTATTGTCCAAAATGGCTCCCTATTCCTTATTTAGTGCACATTTGAGAGGCAGACCAATACTCCCATGAATAGGGGGAGGAGAGGAGGTGGGGAGGAGAGGAAGGAAAGCAGAGGAGGTGGGTAAGGAGAGGAGAGCAGAGGTGGTGGGTAAGGAGAGGAGAGCAGAGGAGGTGGGTAAGGAGAGGTCACCTCCACCCTACCGGTCACTCTAGACCCACCCCAACCTGTGCAAGTGTGTCCTGAACTTCCTGAAGGGCTGCCCCCAAGTGGTGAAAGTAGGAAACAACATCTCCACTCCACTGATCCTCAACACTGGGGCCCCACAATGGTGAGTTCTCAGCCACCTACTGTACTCCCTGTTCACCCACGACACCAACTCAATCATCAAATTTGCAGACAACACAACAGTGGTAGGCTTGATTACCAACAACGACGAGACAGCCTACAGGGAGGAGGTGAGGGCACTCGGAGTGTGGCGTCAGGAAATAACCCTCACTCAATGTTACGAATCCCTTGGCCAGACAGTCTAGGGGAGAAGGTAACGAGACCCGTAACATAACTCAT
>NW_027036921.1:0-16444 GCF_034236695.1 Oncorhynchus nerka | reverse complement strand
TATAGTGTATCGTATAGTATATCGTATAGTATATAGTATAGTATATCGTATAGTATATAGTATAGTATATCGTATAGTATATAGTATAGTATATCGTATAGTATATAGTATAGTATATCGTATAGTATATAGTATAGTATATCGTATAGTATATAGTATAGTATATAGTATAGTATAAAGTATAGTATATAGTATAGTATATCGATATAGTATATCGTATAGTATATGCAGATAGTAGTATCGTATAGCATATAGTATAGTATATCGTATAGTATTGAGATAGTAGTATTTAGTATATAGTATATGTAGATATAGTATATCGTATAGTATTAAAGAGATAGTATAGTATAGTATATCAATGAGATAGTATAGTATATCGTATAGTATATAGTATAGATATCGTATAGTATATAGTATAGTATATGAGATAGTATATAGTATAGTATATCGTATAGTAGTATATAGTATAGTATATCGTATAGTATATAGTATAGTATATCGTATAGTATATAGTATAGTATATAGTATATAGTATAGTATATCGTATAGTATATAGTATAGTATATTGTATAGCGTGTGTGGCAGGCTTACAATGAGGGCAAAAAACAACATTTGAGAGTGCACTGACCCTGGTGCTAGAGGGGGTACAGCTGACCCTGATGCTAGAGGGGGTACAGCTGACCCTGATGCTAGAGGGGGTACAGCTGAACCTGGTGCTAGAGGGGGTACAGCTGACCCTGATGCTAGAGGGGGTACAGTTGACCCTGGTGCTAGAGGGGGTACAGCTGACCCTGGTGCTAGAAGGGGTACAGCTGACCCTGATGCTAGAGGGGCACAAGGACCCTGGTGCAGAGGGGCACAGCTGAACCTGGTGCTAGAGGGGGTACAGCTGACCCTGGTGCTAGGAGGGGTACAGCTGAACCTGGTGTGCTAGAGGGGGTGACCCCTGGTGCTAGAAGGGGTACAGCTGAACCTGGTGCTAGAGGGGGTACAGCTGAACCTGGTGCTAGAGGGGGTACAGCTGACCCTGGTGCTAGAGGGGGTACAGCTGAACCTGGTGCTAGAAGGGGTACAGCTGAACCTGGTGCTAGAGGGGGTACAGCTGAACCTGGTGCTAGAGGGGGTACAGCTGACCCTGGTGCTAGAGGGGGTACAGCTGGAGGTTGAATGTTGGAGGACTATAAAACATTTGTGAACCACTGTACTATGGCATAGATTAACATTATAACATGATTTAACTGGTGCTATATGGTATTAACTATATTATAACATGATATTAACTATATTAATATGGTATTAACTACATTATAACATGGTATTAACTACATTATAACATGGTATTAACTATATTATAACATGGTATTAGCTATATTATAATATGGTACTAACTACATTAACATGGTATTAACTACATTATAATATGGTATTAACTACATTATAACATGGTATTAACTATATTATAACCTGGTGCTATATTATACAGCTATTAACTATATTATAACATGGTATTAACTACATTAACTGGCATTATCCCTGGTATTAACTATATTATAAATATGGCATTAACTATAATATAACTGGTATTAACTATATTATAACATGGTATTAACCAACCATGGTATTAACTATATTATAACATGGTATTAACTACTTATAACTGGTGCTAGATTATAACAGCTGAACTATATTATAACATGGTATTAACAGCTGATAACTGGTATTAACTACATTAACATGGTATTAACTATATTATAACATGGTATTAACTACAGAACATGGTATTAACTACATTATAACATGGTATTAACTGTTATAACATGGTATTAACTATATTAAACATGGTATTAACTATATTATAACATGGTATTAACTACATTATAACATGGTATTAACTACATTATAACATGGTATTAACTACATTATAACATGGTATTAACTATATTATAACATGGTATTAACTATATTATAACATGGTATTAACTACATTATAACATGGTATTAACTATATTATAACATGGTATTAACTACATTATAACATGGTATTAACTACATTATAACATGGTATTAACTAACATGGTATTAACTACATTATAACATGGTATTAACTATATTATAACATGGTATTAACTACATTATAACATGGTATTAACTACATTATAACATGGTATTAACTACATTATAACATGGTGTTAACTACATTATAACATGGTATTAACTACATTATAACATGGTGTTAACTACATTATAACATGGTATTAACTACATTATAACATGGTGTTAACTACATTATAACATGGTATTAACTACATTATAACATGGTATTAACTAACATGGTATTAACTACATTATAACATGGTATTAACTATATTATAACATGGTATTAACTACATTATAACATGGTATTAACTACATTATAACATGGTATTAACTATATTATAATATGGTATTAACTACATTATAACATGGTATTAACTATATTATAACATGGTATTAACTACATTATAACATGGTATTAACTACATTATAACATGGTATTATCTACATTATAACATGGTGTATGCCTTAAAGCAGATTTCACAGTCTTCCTGCTCAATCAGATTTCATTCCAACAATTACTGTCAAACAGATGGGTACTAAATTCCCTCTTCCAAATAGCTCCATGAAAACACATTTTCTGGCCAGATTGCAGCATATCTCTCTGCCTATTAGGTTTTGTATACAGTAGGTTCAATTGGATTTGTTTCTCTCCCTAACATCATGTTTTCTGAATGCCAGCCTTCTCCAGCTTCTACACATTGTTTTCAGTTCTACCCTAAGTGTGAGTGCCGTACGCAGCATTTGACCATGAGGGAACAGTGGGCGGCTGGTAACAGAGTGCATCTCATCTGTGGAGACTGATTTATGTCAGGGGTTCAGTATTCGCAAAGGCCGCTCCTATGTGATGCATCCCAAATTGCACCATATTCCCTATATAGTGCACTACCCCATAGGCCTCTGATCAACAGTAGCGCACTGTAAAGGGAGACAATTGGGACACCTGGTATCTCATCACAGTAAATCCTCAGGAGAAAATGTTCCCCAGGCTGCGGATGGGGCCCCTAAAACAACCAGAGTGGAAGAGCGTGGCTGCACGACACACATATCGCTGATCCAAGATTACCATATCACTGATCGAAGATTACCACATCGCTGATCCGTGATAACCACATCACTGATCCGTGATAACCACATCGCTGATCCGTGATAACCACATAACTGATCCGTGATAACCACATCACTGATCGAAGATTACCACATCGCTGATCCGTGATAACCACATCACTGATCCGTGATAACCACATCGCTGATCCGTGATAACCACATCGCTGATCCGATAACCACATAACTGATCCGCGATAACCACATCGCTGATCCGTGATAACCACATCGCTGATCCGTGATAACCACATCGCTGATCGAAGATTACCACATCGCTGATCCATGATAACCACATCACTGACCGTGATAACCACATCGCCCGATCCGTGATAACCACATCGCCGATCCGCAAGAAACCACATCGCTGATCCGCGATAACCACATAACTGATCCGTGATAACCACATCGCTGATCCGCGATAACCACATCGCTGATCGAAGATTACCACATCGCCGATCCATGATAACCACATCACTGATCCGTGATAACCACATCGCTGATCCGTGATAACCACATAACCGTGATAACCACATCGCCCGAGATAACCACATCACTGATCCGTGATAACCACATCACTGATCCGCGATAACCACATCGCTGATCCATGATAACCACATCGCTGATCCGTGATAACACATAACTGATCCATGATAACCACATAACTGATCGGTGATAACCACATCGCTGATCATTGATAACCACATCACTGATCCGTGATAACACATAACTGATCCATGATAACCACATCGCTGATCCGTGATAACCACATCACTGATCCGCATAACCACATCGCTGATCCGTGATAACCACATCACTGATCCGTGATAACCACATCGCTGATCCGTGATAACCACATCACTGATCCGATGATAACCACATCGCTGATCCGTGATAACCGCATCACTGATCCGTGATAACCCATCACTGATCCGTGATAACCACATAACTGATCCATGATAACATCACTGATCATAACCACATCACTGATCCGTGATAACCACATCACTGATCCGTGATAACCACATCACTGATCCGTGATAACACATCATATCATTCAAGCTTTTAATCTCAAATGAACAAATCAACTCAAAGTAACTTGGATTCATAAATAAAACATGAAAACAAGCAGAGGATTGTAGTACCTCTTTTCACTGTCATTCAAATGAAATACAATGTTATTTGTCACATGCTCCAAATACAACAGGTGTAGTAGACCTACAGTGAAATGCTGAATACAACAGGTGTAGTAGACCTTACAGTGAAAATGCTGAATACAACAGGTGTAGTAGACCTTACAGTGAAATGCTGAATACAACAGGTGTAGTAGACCTACAGTGAAATGCTGAATACAACAGGTGTAGTAGACCTTACAGTGAAATGCTGAATACAACAGGTGTAGTAGACCTTGAAAGTGAAATGCTGAATACAACAGGTGTAGTAGACCTTTACAGTGAAATGCTGAATACAACAGGTGTAGTAGACCTTACAGTGAAATGCTGAATACAACAGGTGTAGTAGACCTTACAGTGAAATGCTGAATACAACAGGTGTAGTAGACCTACAGTGAAATGCTGAATACAACAGGTGTAGTAGACCTTACAGTGAAAATGCTGGAATACAACAGGTGTAGTAGACCTTACAGTGAAAATGCTGAATACAACAGGTGTAGTAGACCTTACAGTGAAATGCTGAATACAACAGGTGTAGTAGACCTTACAGTGAAATGCTGAATACAACAGGTGTAGTAGACTCTACAGTGAAATGCTGAATACAACAGGTGTAGTAGACCTTACAGTGAAATGCTGAATACAACAGGTGTAGTAGAC
Organism: Oncorhynchus nerka; assembly: GCF_034236695.1. Taxonomy (NCBI): domain Eukaryota; kingdom Metazoa; phylum Chordata; class Actinopteri; order Salmoniformes; family Salmonidae; genus Oncorhynchus; species Oncorhynchus nerka. The sequence goes on along the minus strand of NW_027036921.1, from coordinate 11,420 downwards.
CTTACAGTGAAATGCTGAATACAAACAGGTGTAGTAGACCTACAGTGAAATGCTGAATACAACAGGTGTAGTAGACCTTACAGTGAAATGCTGAATACAACAGGGTGTATTTCACCTTACAGTGAAATGCTGAATACAACAGGTGTAGTAGACCTTTACAGTGAAATGCTGAATACAACAGGTGTAGTAGACCTTACAGTGAAAATGCTGAATACAACAGGTGTAGTAGACCTTTACAGTGAAATGCTGAATACAACAGGTGTAGTAGACCTTACAGTGAAATGCTGAATACAACAGGTGTAGTAGACCTTACAGTGAAATGCTGAATACAACAGGTGTAGTAGACCTTTACAGTGAAATGCTGAATAAAACAGGTGTAGTAGACCTTACAGTGAAATGCTGAATACAACAGGTGTAGTAGACCTTACAGTGAAATGCTGAATACAACAGGTGTAGTAGACCTTACAGTGAAATGCTGAATACAACAGGTGTAGTAGACCTACAGTGAAATGCTGAATACAACAGGTGTAGTAGACCTTACAGTGAAATGCTGAATATAACAGGTGTAGTAGACCTTACAGTGAAATGCTGAATACAACAGGTGTAGTAGACCTTACAGTGAAATGCTGAATACAACAGGTGTAGTAGACCTTACAGTGAAATGCTGAATACAACAGGTGTAGTAGACCTTACAGTGAAATGCTGAATACAACAGGTGTAGTAGACCTTACAGTGAAATGCTGAATACAACAGGTGTAGTAGACCTTACAGTAAATGCTGAACAACAGGTGTAGTAGACCTTACAGTGAAATGCTAATACAACAGGTAGTAGACCTTACAGTGAAATGCTGAATACAACAGGTGTAGTAGACCTTACAGTGAAATGCTGAATACAACAGGTGTAGTAGACCTTACAGTAAAAATGCTGAATACAACAGGTGTAGTAGACCTTACAGTGAAATGCTGAATACAACAGGTGTAGTAGACCTTACAGTGAAATGCTGAATACAACAGGTGTAGTAGACCTTACAGTGAAATGCTGAATACAACAGGTGTAGTAGACCTTACAGTGAAATGCTGAATACAACAGGTGTAGTAGACCCACAGTGAAATGCTGAATACAACAGGTGTAGTAGACCTTACAGTGAAATGCTGAATACAACAGGTGTAGTAGACCTTACAGTGAAATGCTGAATACAACAGGTGTAGTAGACCTTACAGTGAAATGCTGAATACAACAGGTGTAGTAGACTCACAGTGAAATGCTGAATACAACAGGTGTAGTAGAATTTTACAGTGAAAATGCTGAATACAACAGGTGTAGTAGACCTTACAGTGAAATGCTGAATACAACAGGTGTAGTAGACCTTACAGTAAATGCTGTATACAACAGGTGTGGTAGAATTTTTTACAGTGAAATGCTGAATACAACAGGTGGTAGTAGACCTTACAGTGAAATGCTTACTTACAAGCTCTTAACCAACAATGCAGTTTTAAGAAAAAAACACAAAAATGAAAATAAAGTAACAAATAATTAAAGAGCAGGAGTAGAAAACAATAGAGAGGCTGTGTACAGGGGAACTGACATAGGTCAATGTGCGGGGGCACCGTTAGTCGAGGTAACTGAGGTCATACGTACATGTAAAATGGGAGGGCGTTAACATGCTGATAGAAATGAGGTAAAACTGATTTTAAGTTTCCATTAAAGTCCTCGGCCACTAGGTTGCGCCGTGTCTGAATGAGCGTTGTCCTGTTTGCTTATGGCTGTTTACAGCTCATTGAGTGAGGTCTTAGTGCCAGTATCGGTCTGTGTTGGTATACAGACAGCTACTTAAAAATACAGATGAAACTCCTCTAGGTAGATAGTGTGGTCTACAGCTTATCATTAGATACTACTTATCATTAGATACTCTACTGAGACTTCTTAGATATCGTGCACCAGCTGTTTACAAATATACATAGACCTCCACCCTGTGTCTTACCAGAGGCTGTTGTTCTATCCTACAGCCAGCTGTATGTTATTCATGTCACGTTCAGCTACGATTCGGCAAACATAAGATATTACAGTTTTTAATGTCCCATTGGTAGGATATAAATAATTTTAGCTTGTTCACTTTTTTCTTCCAGCGAATGCACGTTGGCCAGTAGTACGGAGGGCAGTTTAGCCACTTGTCGGGCACATCCTCACAGTGGAACTCCTCACAGTGCATCCTCACAGTGCATCCTCACAGTGCATCCTCACAGTGGAACCTCTCACAGTGCATCCTCACAGTGCATCCTCACAGTGCATCCTCACAGTGCATCCTCACAGTGCATCCTCACAGTGCATCCTCACAGTGCATCCTCACGTACGGAACCTCACAGTGGATCCTCACAGTGCATCCTCACAGTGGAACCCTGGTCTCTCCATCTGCACCCAGTGCATGACAGTGCAGGGCCTGTTCAGTGCACTCACAGTAAATCCTCACAGTCCGACTCCTTAAAAATACACTTTGTCCAGTTCAAGGTGAGAAATCACAGTTCTGGTTTACAGAAGCTCCTCACAGTGCATTGTGGCAGCAACATCCTCAAAGTAAGTCACAAGGTTTTAAAATGCATCCTAAAAAATGGCACAATTAGTTACAGTGCATCCTCATGAAACGGCAGCCAGCCTCTCCAGCACCTCTTACGCCATGAATGAAGGTTACTGAGGGCTTTTTCACTGTCATTCCATAGTGAAGGTCCTACTTGTCCGACTTTTCACATTCTTGTCCAGTGAAGGTTACTGAAATCGTTCACTGTCATTCCATAGTGAAGGTTACAGAAGCTCTTTTCATTATAAGAGATTGTGGCAGCAACATTATGTACAAAATAAGTCACAAGGTTTTAAAAATATATTCCAAAATGGCACAAACCTAGTTAAGAGCCCATAGTGAAACGGGCAGCCAGCCTCATTCCATAGTGAAGGTTACACCATCTGTCATTCCATAGTGAAGGCTTACTGACACCTCTGTTCACTGTATTTCCATAGTGAAGGTTACTGACACCTCTTTTCACTGTATTTCCATAGTGAAGGTTACTGACACCTCTGTTCACTGTCATTCCATAGTGAAGGTTACTGACACCTCTGTTCACTGTCATTCCATAGTGAAGGTTACTGACACGTCTGTTCACTGTCATTCCATAGTGAAGGTTACTGACACCTATTTTCACTGTATTTCCATAGTGAAGGTTACTGACTGCAGAACACGTTGGAACATTTACTATCTCCCTTATCCGCGTTGGCTCTGTGGATATATCGTTGGGAAAATGCACCAGCAGCATGCAGTGTCTTCCCACCCAAACATATTTTTCTTGTATATTTCAAAAGAATGATGAAAAAAAACAGTTCCTGTGTGTGTGTGTGTGTGTGTGTGTGTGTGTGTGTGTGTGTGTGTGTGTGTGTGTGTGTGTGTGTGTGTGTGTGTGTGTGTGTGTGGAAGTCACACTGAGAGCATTGTCATCTGTTTGATATGCAGCCTGGAGTTGGCAGGCAGCAGCTCCTGTTGAATATACTGTATTGGTGTTCTTGCCTGCACACAGCTCTGCTCAGCTCTGCTCTACCCACACAGCCTGTTTCACTTCCACAGCTCTGCTCAGCTCTGCTCTACTCTATACAGCTCTGCTCAGCTCTGCTCTACTCTCTATACAGCTCTGCTCCTCTCCCACACAGCTCTGCTCCTCTACCTATACAGCCTGCTCTACCACTCTGCATTACCTGCTCTGCTCTACTCCACACAGCTCTGCTCTACTCCACACAGCTCTGCTCTACTCCACACAGCTCTGCTCTACTCCACACAGCTCTGCTTTACTCTACACAGCTCTGCTCAGCTCTGCTCTACTCCACACAGCTCTGCTCAGCTCTGCTCTACTCCACACAGCTCTGCTCTACTCTATATAGCTCTGCTCTACTCTATACAGCTCTGCTCTACTCTGCTCAGCTCTGCTCTACTCCACACAGCTCTGCTCAGCTCTGCTCTACTCTATACAGCTCTGCTCTACTCTGCTCAGCTCTGCATTACTCCACACAGCTCTGCTCTACTCCACACAGCTCTGCTCTACTCCACACAGCTCTGCTTTACTCTACACAGCCCTGCCTGGCTCTTGCTCTACCTCCACACAGCCTGCCTACTCTATACAGCTCTGTTTCACTCGTTCTCAGCTCTTGTTCTACTCCACACAGCCAGCTCTGCTCTACTCCACACAGCCCTGCTCAGCTCTGCTCTACTCTGCTCAGCTCTGCTCTACTCCACACAGCCTGCTCTACTCCACACAGCCTGCTCTACTTCTGCTCTGCTCTGCCTAGCTCTGCTCTACTCACACAGCTCTGCCTACTCCACACAGCTCTGCTCTACTCCACACAGCTCTGCTTTACTCTACACAGCTCTGCTCAGCTCTGCATTACTCCACACAGCCTGCTCTTACTCCACACAGCTCTGCCTACTCCACACAGCCTGCTTTACCCACACAGCCTGCCTCCACTCCAGCCTGTCTACTCCACACAGCTAGCTCTGCTCAGCTCTGACTACTCACACAGCTCTGCTCTACTCCACAGCTCTGCTTTTACTCTACACAGCTCTGCTCAGCTCTGACCTACTCTACACAGCTCTGCTCAGCTCTGACCTACTCCACAGCTCTGCTTTACTCTACACAGCTCAGCTCTGCTCTACTGCACACAGCTCTGCTCTACTCTTACAGCCTCTGCTCTGCTCTACTCCACACAGCTCTGCTCTAATCCACACAGCTCAGATCTACTACACACAGCTCTGCTCTGATTCTATACAGCTCTGCTCTATACAGCCTGCTCTACCCACACAGCTCTGCTCTACTCCACAGCTCTCCTCTACTCTATACAGCCTACTTCATACAGCCTGCCTCACTCCACATAGCCTGCTCAGCTCTGCTCTACTCCAACAGCTCTGTTCTTGCCTACTCCACACAGTCCTGCTCTACCCAACAGCTCTGCTCTACTCCACATAGCCTGCTCAGCTCTGCTCTACCCAACAGCTCTGCTCTACTCCACATAGCCTGCTCTACTCCACACAGCTCTGCTCTCTACCCATAGCTCTGTTTACGCTTACACAGCTCTGCTCAGCTCTGCTCTACTCCACACAGCTCTGCTCTACTTCTATACAGCTCTGCTCTACTCCACACAGCTCTGCTCTACTCCACATAGCTCTGCTCAGCTCTGCTCTACTCCAACAGCTCTGTCAGCTCTACTCCACACATAGCCCACTCCACACAGCTCTGCTCAGCTCTGCTCTACTCCACACAGCTCTGCTCAGCTCTATATAGCTCTGCTCTACTCTATACAGCTCTGCTCTACTCCACAGCTCTGCTCTACTCCACAGCTCTGCTCAGCTCTGCTCTCTACTCCATACAGCTTTGCCAGCTCTGCATTACTCCACACAGCTCTGCTCTACTCCACACAGCTCTGCTCTACTCCACACAGCTCTGCTTACTCTACACAGTTTACTAGTTTCTGCCTCTGCATGGCTCTGCTTCCTTATACAGTTCTGTTTCTCTCTCCCTTCCACAGTTTCTGTCCACTGGCCCACTGATGATGGCTTCTTTGCCTTTACTAGCTCAGTTTCCATGTTGCATAGACCTAAAGCTTCTGTTCTATTGCTTTGTCCCATTCCACACAGTCTGCCTCTTGCTCAGCTCTGCTCTACTCCACATAGCTCTCTTTACTCTAACAGCTCTGCTCAGTTGTACTTTCACAGCTTGTGCATTAAGACTCTGAACTGTATGACAGTTCTGCCTCTGACAGAATGTTTGATTCTGATATGAATTAGTTAGCATTAATATTACAGCTAATGCTCAGCCTTGACCCACTCCAGATACAGCCAGAGACTCTAAAGCTCTGATACTGGCTGCTCTGCTCAGCTCTGACCTACTCTACACAGCCTGCTCAGCTGTGTTTACTGGACTGACATCTCTGCTTTACTCTACACAGCAGACTGCTGAGATGAAGGTAGCTCTGCTCTTTGACAGCCTGCTCTGCTCTAATCAACAGCCTGACTGATGCATGCTCAGATCTACTAGACACATGCGGTTCAAGGTGCTCTATACAGCCTGGAGAGGCTGACGTGTGTCTGCTCCTCTCTGTTCTGCTCCTCTCTGCTCTGCTCCGCCACATAGCTCTGCTCAGCTCTGCTCTACTCCAAATAGCTCTGCTCCTCTCTGCTCTGCTCCTCACACAGCTCTGCTCTGCTCCTCTGCTCTGCTCCTCTCTGCTCCTTCTGTCTCACTCTGCCTGCTCTGCTCTGCCTGCCCTGCTCTGCTCTACTCCTCCTGCTCTCTGCCACACTCTCTGCTCTGCTCCTAGCTCTGCTCTGCTCCTCTGCTGCTCTGCTCTCTGCTCTGCTCCTCTCTGCTCTGCCTCCTCTCCTGCTCTGCTCTACTCTGCTCCTGCTCTGTTCTGCTCCTCCAACTGCTCTGCCTCTGCTCTGCTCCTCTCTGCTCTACTCTCTGCTCTGCTCCCTCTGCTCTACCCACACAGCTTTCTGCTCTGCTCCTCTCTGCTCTGCTCTACTCCACACAGCTCTGCTCTACTCCACACAGCTCTGCTCTACTCCACAGTTTACAGTCTCCCTCTGCATGGGCTCCTTACTGTTTTCTCTCCTGTTCAGTCCACACTGGCCCACTGATGATGGCTGGCTTCTTCTAGAGTGACCATGTTGCATAGATAAAGCACAGCATCTTTTTGTCCCATTCAGTGTGGGAGAGCATTGCCTCTTGTTAATCTAAGTTTGGTGGTTGTACTTTCTTTGTGCATTAAGACTGAATATGTATGACAGTTCTCCTCTGACAGAATGTTTGATTCTTGATATGAATTAGTTAGCATTAATATTAGAGATACCTTAGTTACAGCCAGATACAGCCAGAGACCTAAAGCTTGATACTGACTGCTCATTAGCGTACAGTGGGCTACGCTGCATGTGTTTGCGGACTGACATCCGTTTAACAAAGCAGACATGTTGAGATGAAGGTAGCGTGTCTTTGACTGTTGCTGTCTAATCAACATGTGACTGGATGCATGTCAGACTCAGACATGCGGTTCAAGGTGTGTTGGGCTCTGGAGAGGCTGACGTGTGTCTGCTCCTCTCTGTTCTGCTCCTCTCTGCTCTGCTCCTCTCTGCTCCTCTCTGCTCTGCTCCTCTCTGCTCCTCTCTGTTCTGCTCCTCTCTGCTCCTCTCTGCTCTGCTCCTCTCTGCTCCTCTCTGCTCTGCTCCTCTCCTCTCTGCTCTGCTCCTCTCCTCTCTGCTCTGCTCCTCTCTGCTCCTCTCTGCTCTGCTCCTCTCTGCTCCTCTCTGTTCTGCTCCTCTCTGTTCTGCTCCTCTCTGCTCTGCTCCTCTCTGCTCCTCTCTGCTCTGCTCCTCTCTGCTCCTCTCTGTTCTGCTCCTCTCTGCTCCTCTCTGCTCTGCTCCTCTCTGCTCTGCTCCTCTCTGCTCTGCTCCTCTCTGCTCTGCTCCTCTCTGCTCCTCTCTGCTCCTCTCTGCTCTGCTCCTCTCTGCTCCTCTCAGCTCCTCTCGGCTCTGCTCCTCTATGTTCTGCTCCTCTCTGCTCTGCTCCTCTCTGCTCCTCTCTGCTCTGCTCCTCTCTGCTCCTCTCTTCTCAGCTCCTCTCTTCTCTGCTCCTCTCTTCTCTGCTCCTCTCTGCTCTGCTCCTCTCTGCTCTGCTCCTCTCTGCTCCTCTCTGCTCCTCTCTGCTCTGCTCCTCTCTGCTCTGCTCCTCTCTGCTCCTCTCTGCTCCTCTCGACTCCTCTCTGCTCCTCTCTGCTCCTCTCTGCTCCTCTCCGTTCCTCTCTGCTCTGCCTTCTCTGCTCTGCTCCTCTCTGCTCTTCTCTGTTCCTCTCTGCTCTGCTCCTCTCTGCTCTTCTCTGCTCTGCTCCTCTCTGCCCCTCTCTGCTGTTCTCCTCTCGTATCCTCTCTGCATCGCTCTGCTCCTCTCTGCTCTTCTCTACTCCTCTCTATATTCCTCCTCTCGTATCCCCTCTGCATCGCTCTGCTCCTCTCTGCTCTTCTAAAGGTAGCTCTTCTCCTCCCTCTGCTCCTCTCTGCTCTTCAATACCCCTCTCTGGGGATCCTCCTCCGTGGGAGAACTCTGCATCGCTCTGCTCCTCTCTGCTCTTCTCTGCTCCTCTCTCTGCCTTCCTCCTCTCTGCCCCTCTCTGCTCTTCTCTACTCCTCTCTGCTCTGCTCTCTCACCCCTTCTGCTGTTCTCCTCTCAGTGGATCCTCTCTGCATCGCTCTGCTCCTCTCTGCTCTTCTCTACTCCCTCTTGCTCTTCTCCTCCTTCGTATCCCCTCTGCAGGCTGGAACCTCTCTGCTCCACTCTGCTCCTCTCTGCTCTGAGGCCACGCATGTTGTGTTCTGTCTCATTAGAGAGGGAGGTTGCTCTAGGGCGTGGAGGGGATCCTCTGCTTAACCTAATCAATTTGGTTAAAAACAGAAGCCAGGAGTGAGTGAGAGAGAGAGAGAGAGAGAGAGAGAGGGAAGGAGACCTTGTCAGAGACCCCAGGAGCCGGTGAATAATTCCCATTGAGCCCCAGAAAGAATATATTCCACGATAAGGAGGAGGAGGGGATAGAGTGAGCGGGGAGGGAGAATGTAAAGGTAGTTTGTGGAGCATTAGAGAGGGAGGTGGAACAATAGGAGGAGGAGAAGATAGAGTGAGCGGGGAGGGAGAATGTAAAGGTAGTTTGTGGAGCATTAGAGAGGGAGGTGGAACAATAGGAGGAGGAGGGGATAGAGTGAGCGTGGAGAATGTAAAGGTAGTTTGTCGAGCATTAGAGAGGGAGGTGGAACAATAGGAGGAGGAGAAGATAGAGTGAGCGGGGGGGAGAATGTAAAGGTAGTTTGTGGAGCATTAGAGAGGGAGGTGGAACAATAGGAGGAGGAGGGGATAGAGTGAGCGTGGAGAATGTAAAGGTAGTTTGTCGAGCATTAGAGAGGGAGGTGGAACAATAGGAGGAGGAGAAGATAGAGTGAGCGGGGAGGGAGAATGTAAAGGTAGTTTGTGGAGCATTAGAGAGGGAGGTGGAACAATAGGAGGAGGAGGGGATAGAGTGAGCGTGGAGAATGTAAAGGTAGTTTGTCGAGCATTAGAGAGGGAGGTGGAACAATAGGAGGAGGAGAAGATAGAGTGAGCGTGGAGAATGTAAAGGTAGTTTGTCGAGCATTAGAGAGGGAGGTGGAACAATAGGAGGAGGAGGGGATAGAGTGAGAGGGAGAATGTAAAGGTAGTTTGTCGAGCATTAGAGAGGGAGGTGGAACAATAGGAGGAGGGTGAGAAGAAAAGGAGAAGAGAAGAAGTCAGGATAGGTTGCATGGCTCTGAAAGAAAGAGACATGGATCGGAATTTTAATATAGCATGGTTTGTTGAAAACGTCTTTACAGAAAAAAAATCCTATTGATGAAGCTAGGCCAGGTTATAGTTGGGCCAGATGGCTATAGTTGGGCCAGATATTTATAGTTGGGCCAGATGGTTAGAGTTGGGCCAGATGGTTATAGTTGTGTCAGATGGTTATAGTTGGGCCTAATGGTTATAGTTGGGCCAGATGGCTATAGTTGGGCCAGATATTTATAGTTGGGCCAGATGGTTATAGTTGGGTCAGATGGTTATAGTTGGGTCAGATGGTTATAGTTGGGTCAGATGGTTATAGTTGGGCCAGATGGTTATAGTTGGGCCAGATGGTTGAAGTTGGGCCAGATGGTTATAGTTGGGCCAGATGGTTATAGTTGGGCCAGATATTTATAGTTGGGCCAGATGGTTAGAGTTGGGCCAGATGGTTATAGTTGGGCCAGATGGTTATAGTTGGGTCAGAAGGTTATAAGTTGGGTCAGATGGTTATGAAGCAGTGTCAGTTGGTTATAGTTGGGCCAGATGGTTAGAGTTGGGCCAGATGGTTATAGTTGTGTCAGATGGTTATAGTTGGGCCAGATGGCTATAGTTGGGCCAGATGGCTTAGTTGGGCCAGATGGTTATAGTTGGGCCAGATGGTTATAGTTGGGTCAGATGCTTATAGTTGGGCCAAATGGTTATAGTTGGGCCAGATGGTTATAGTTGGGCCAGATGGTTAGAGTTGGGTCAGATGGTTATAGTTGGGCCAGATGGTTATAGTTGTGTCAGATGGTTATAGTTGGCCCAGATGGTTATAGTTGGGTCAGATGGTTATAGTTGTGTCAGATGGTTAAAGTTGGCCCAGATGGTTATAGTTGGGTCAGATGGTTATAGTTGGGTCAGATGGTTATAGTTGGGTCAGATGGTTATAGTTGGGCCAGATGGTTATAGTTGGGCCAGATGGTTGAAGTTGGGTCAGATGGTTATAGTTGGGCCAGATGGTTATAGTTGGGCCAGATGGTTATAGTTGGGCCAGATATTTATAGTTGGGCCAGATGGTTAGAGTTGGGCCAGATGGTTATGGTTGGGCCAGATGGTTATAGTTGGGTCAGATGGTTATAGTTGGGTCAGATGGTTATAGTTGTGTCAGTTGGTTATAGTTGGGCCAGATGGTTAGAGTTGGGCCAGATGGTTATAGTTGTCAGATGGTTATAGTTGGGCCAGATGGCTATAGTTGGGCCAGATGGCTATAGTTGGGCCAGATGGTTATAGTTGGGCCAGATGGTTATAGTTGGGCCTAATGGTAATAGTTGGGCCAGATGGCTATAGTTGGGCCAGATATTTATAGTTGGGTCAGATGGTTATAGTTGGGTCAGATGGTTATAGTTGGGTCAGATGGTTAGAGTTGGGCCAGATGGTTATAGTTGGGTCAGATGGTTATAGTTGGGTCAGATGGTTATAGTTGTGTCAGTTGGTTATAGTTGGGCCAGATGGTTAGAGTTGGGCCAGATGGTTATAGTTGTGTCAGATGGTTATAGTTGGGCCAGATGGTTATAGTTGGGTCAGATGTGTTATGAAGTTGGCCAGATGGTTATGGGGCCAGATGGTTATAGTTGGGTCAGATGGTTATAGTTGGGCCAGATGGTCTGAGTTGGGTCAGATGGTTATAGTTGGGCCAGATGGTTATAGTTGGGTCAGATGGTTATAGTTGGGTCAGATGGTTATAGTTGGGTCAGATGGTTATAGTTGGGTCAGATGGTTATAGTTGGGCCAGATGGTTATAGTTGTGGTCAGATGGTTTATAGTTGGGTCAGATGTCGAAGATGTCTTTCTATCTCAAACCGTTATCAATCACTGCCTAAAACCGCGAAGCACATCCAGATCTACATTCAACACGCCTAGATCTACATTCAACACATCTAGATCTATATTCAACACGCCTCCAGATCTATATTCAACCCGTCCAGATCTATTTTCAACTCCATCTAGATCTATATTCAACCCATCTTAGATCTATTTTCAACCCATCTAGATCTATATTCAACACGCCTAGA
>NW_027036920.1:0-16435 GCF_034236695.1 Oncorhynchus nerka | reverse complement strand
AAAATATCATTCATGCAGCTGATCTGGTAATGAATTAGACAAAGAAATAACATTTGAACCTGAAATAAACATGCACATTTAATATGTGAAGAATATAACTCCCGTCCCTAAGAATTATCTTAAGAATGATGAATGATAATACATTCAACCTATAATTTAGAAGAATGATTTAAAGGCAGGAAGATGATCCGTCCCGGTATCATTTTATGGTGACTGAATGATAGTAAGATATTTAACCATAGATTAACACTTGAATACAAATGGTAACTCCATCCATGATGGTTGTACTTAGATAAAAAGGGTTTATTTCCTGAAGAATCTAATATGACTCAGACAGTAAATAACTACATCTGTCCCCAGCAACACTTCGAAGAAGAGCAACAAACTACGATTGATCCCACAGACACTCAAGGCCTACTGCTCATCTAAGTTGTATTTTATGGACTTGGGCAGCAAAACCCAACCCAAGATAAATACAGGAGAAGAGGCAGGCTTGAGATGAACACATAGGGCGGCACAGGAGGCACGACAGGAGGTGAGCGGCCACGTGCCAGGCCCAGGCTGAGACAGAGAACGGCTGAGGCGACGAGTGACACCAGCCAGGCTGACAGGCACAGCCAGCAGGCTGAGCACAGGCGGCGGGCACCCAGGTGCCGCGAGGCGCCGTGCCAGCCGACGGGCTGAGATGGCCCAGGCTGAGCTCTGAGACGCAGCACCAGTGCTGGCAAGGCGGCAGGCGGCTTTGCACTGGCAGGCTGGCAAGATCAGCCATGGAGACAGCGGTCAGGAGAATACTATCAACCCCAGTATCCAGCGACTTAGGGACAGTAAATACTATAATCCCTGATAGATCTGTATGACTTAGGTAAATACTATCAACCCTGTTAGATCTGTATGAGTTAGGACAGTAAATACTATCATCCATGTTAGATCTGTATGACTTAGTAAATACTATCAACCCTGTTAGATCTGTATGACTTAGGGACAGTAAATACTATCAACCCTGTTAGATCTGTATGACTTTAGGACGCAAATACTATCAACCCTGTTAGATCTGTATGACTTAGGGACAGTAAATACTATCATCCTGTTAGATCTGGGTATGACTTAGTAAATACTATCAACCCTGTTAGATCTGTATGACTTATGGACAGTAAATACTATCAACCCTGTTAGATCTGTATGACTTTAGGGCCAGTAAATACTATCAACCCTGTTAGATCATGCATGACTTAGGGACAGTAAATACTATCATCCCTGTTAGATCATGTATGACTTAGGACAGTAAATACTATCAACCCTGTTAGATCTGTATGACTTAGGGACAGTAAATACTATCAATCCCTGTTAGATCTGTATGACTTAGCAAATACTATCAACCCTGTTAGATCTGTATGACTTAGGGACAGTAAATACTATCAACCCTGTTAGATCTGTATGACTTAGGGACAGTAAATACTATCAACCCTGTTAGATCTGTATGACTTATGGACAGTAAATACTATCATCCCTGTTAGATCTGTATGACTTAGGGACAGTAAATATTATCAACCCTGTTAGATCTGTATGAATTAGGGACAGTAAATACTATCAACCCTGTTAGATCTGTATGACTTTGGGACAGTAAATACTATCTACCCTGTTAGATCTGTATGACTTAGGGACAGTAAATACTATCAACCCTGTTAGATCTGTATGACTTAGGGACAGTAAATACTATCAACCCTGTTAGATCTGTATGACTTAGTAAATACCATCAACCCTGTTAGATCTGTATGACTTATGGACAGTAAATACTATCAACCCTGTTAGGTCTGTATGACTTAGGGACAGTAAATACTATCATCCCTGTTAGATCTGTATGACTTAGGGACAGTAAATACTATCATCCCTGTTAGATCTGTATGACTTAGGGACAGTAAATACTATAACCCTGCATAGATCTGTATGACTTAGAAGTAAATACTATCAACCCTGTTAGATCTGTATGACTTAGGGACAGTAAATACTATGCAACCCATGATTAGATCTGGTGATGACTTAGGGACAGTAAATACTATCAACCCTGTTAGATCTGTATGACTTAGGGACAGTAAATACTATCATCCCTGTTAGATCTGTATGACTTAGGGGCAGTAAATACTATCAACCCTGTTAGATCTGTATGAATTAGGACAGTAAATACTATCAACCTGCTAGATCTGTATGACTTGGGACAGACATACATCTACCCTGTTAGATCTGTATGACTTAGGGACAGTAAATACTATCAACCCTGTTAGATCTGTATGACTTAGGGACAGTAAATACTATCAACCCTGTTAGATCTGTATGACTTAGTAAATACCATCAACCCCTGGTTAGATCTGTTATGACTTATGACAGTAAATACTATCAACCCCGTTAGGTCTGTATGACTCTAGGACAGCAAATGCTATCATCCCTGTCAGATCTGTATGACCTAGACACGACAAATACTATCATCCCTGTTAGACTCTGTAAGGACTCAGGGCAGTTGCAAATACTATCAAACCCTGCAGATCTGGTAAGGACTAGGGACAGTAAATACTATCATCCCCAGTCAGATCTGTATGACTTAGGGGGCAGTAAATACTATCAACCCTGGTCTCGTGTGAGTATATGCTAGTATGTGTCACTGCATTTGTCTATATTGTGTGTGTGGTGTGTGTGTGTAGCTGCCCAGCCTCGGGACTCTGTGGAGTGTGTTCAAGGACTTCAACCACAAGCGTCTGGAGCCGGGAGAGTGATCATCCTCCTCTTTAGGTACAACAAGGAACCTGCCCTCGTCTTTGCTTTTATGATGCTGGTTCCCACCACCGACACGTGCAAGCTGGTGGCTACCTGATGGAGAAACTTACTGTCTGTAGGACACTCTGTTCTCTTCACCGGCATCACCGGAGTAGGGAAAGGTATGGTTACACACACACACACCACACACACACACGGGCACACACACGCACGCACACACACACACAACACGCACGCATGCACACACACGCACACACACGCACGCACACACACACACAACCAAACCACTCTAGACTGCTCCTTGACACATCAGCATCATGTAATTCATCTAAACACCTACCGTTAACCCTATGCATTCCTCAGGTGTCCTCTTGTCTCTCTCTGTGTGTGGCAGTCTGTAGGCTTCGTGGTCTTCTGGAAGAGTGTCCTCAGTGCGTTCTTCTTTGGCTCTCTCTGTGTGTCAGCCCTGTGGTGGCCTCGTGGTTTCTTGGAACAGTGTCCCGTGGTGTTCCCTGGTCTCGCTCTGTGTGCGCAGCCCGTGGTGGCCTCGTGGTCTTCGGGAACAGTGTCCTCAGAGTAGTGTTCTCTTGTCTCTCTCTCTGTGTGAGGCAGTCTGTAGGTCAGTGGTCTTCGGAACAGTGTCCTCAGTGGTGTTCTCTGCCTCTCTCTGTGTGAGTCGGTCGGTAGGCCCGTGGGTCTTCTGGACATGTGGGTTCCTCAGGTGTGTTCTCGTCTCTCTCTCTGTGTGTGTCAGTCTGTGGCTTGAGCCCAAGTAAAGGTCTTCTGGAACAGTGTCCTCAGCGTGTCCTCTTGTCGCACTGTGTGCTACCTGAGTGGTCTCGGTCATCAGAACAGTGTCCTCAGTGTAAGTTCTCTTGTCTCTCTCTGTGTGTGTCAGTCTGTGCTGTAGGCCCGTGGTCTTCTGGAACAGTGGTCCCTAAAGGAGGTTCTCTTGTCTCTCTCTGTGTGTGTTAACAGTCTGGGGAAGGCCCGTAGGGTCTTCTGAACAGTGTCCCTGTAGTGTTCTACTTGTCTCGCTCGGAGAGGCAGCTCGGTCTCTGTAGGAACTCTTCTGTGGGTCTTCTAGAACAAAAGTGTCCTCAGTGTAGTTCTTGTCTCTCTCTGTGTGTGACTGTGGTCAGGCCCGTGGTCTTCTGAAACAGTGTCCTCTGAGCGTTCTTACTGTTCTCTCTGTGTGTGTCGGTCTGTGAGTTGGCCCGTGGGCTTCTGAACAGCGTCCTACAGTGAGCCTCTTCTTGTCTCTCTCTAACTAAGTGTGAATGGCCTGTGGTGGCCCGGTGGGTCTTCTGAACAGAGGTCCAGGGAGAAGGGAGGCTATGGTTCCCGCTTCTATATCAACTTCAGCACAGACCACCTCGGACAGAACACAGGAGATGATCGAGTCCAAACTGGAGAAGAAGAGGAAGAACATTCTGGGTGAGAGAGAGAGAGAGTAATATTGGGGTAGAGATACGGTAACTAGCAATACATTCTGGGTGAGAGAGAGGGAGAGAGAGAGAGAGAGAGAGACAGACAGACAGACAGACAGACAGACAGACAGACAGACAGACAGACAGACAGACAGACAGACAGACAGACAGACAGACAGACAGACTAATATTGGGGTAGAGATACGTAACTAGCAAACACGCTCTGGGTGAGAGAGAGAAAGAGTGATATTGGGGTAGAGATACGGGCAACTCTGCAACACATTCTGGGTGAGAGAGAGAGAGAGAGAGAGAGAGAGAGAATATTGGGTAGAGATACGGTAACCAGCCACACATTCTGGGTGAGAGAGAGAAAGAGAGTAATATTGGGGTAGAGATACGGTGAACTAGCAACACATTCTGGGTGAGAGATTGAGAGACACAAGAGGAAAGAGACAGAATGATATTGAGAGGTGCGAAAGGATAGGTTCTCCCAAACACGGTCCTGGGTTCATATGTTGTTGGCCTCCTAGCACAACATGGTGGTTATACATCACCCAGGCAATGTTACAGATCACCCTGGTAACAAAAGAACCGATGAGAGGCTCAGTTTAGAATGAAGAAAGACATTAATGAGGCCTTCCCTCCTCTTACAAGATCGGGAGGAAAACCTTAGGAAACAGAGAAGATAGTGTGATCTTTGTGATGATCTGAACATGCCTACAATTGGACACTCCATGGCTCCCATGCCTAGGGCTGAATAGAAAATTGCTCAGGACAGTAACTCAGGACTTCTCTACGGCTTCTGGCGTACTGAGAGAAGTTCTTCTGGAAGGAGGTCCCAGGCACACATGTCGAGTCGACGACACTGACGGACACACACATCACTACACACACATCACACACATCAACCACCATACTCACACACATCCAACATCATCACACATCATCTGACACACACGCGACACACCACATGCACCATCACCACACACACACATCACACTCGACACATCCAGCATTCACACCACACACCAATATCACTGTCACACACACACACACACTACACAACACACACCACACACGCACAGTCTCTAAGAAATTACGAATATAAGAAGAGTAGAGACTCTCATCTTGTCTGGGCTAGAGGAGATTAGGTGGAACATTAGAGTCTCAGGTCTGCTCCAGTCATGCTTTTGAGTCTGAGTAAAATGAAGTGGATTCTTATGCTTGTGGTCGGGGGAAACTTGGTCCAGGAGCTGATGAGGTCCAATTTATTCTGCTACGAAAAGCGATGTGTAAGGTATGAGTCAACTTGTTACTGTTAGCAGAGTGGTCAGCACACGTGTAATATATCTGGTTCCAATAAGCACGCATTGAACGCTCTATTTGTACAGAAAAGGGGACCAATTAGTCTAGCTAGTGGAGGGGTGGGTGGATGTGAGGGGGTGGATGGGGAAGGTTGGGATGGGAGGGTGGGGTGGATGATGGTGAGTGGGTGGATGTGTGAGGGGTTGGGTGGATGTGGGGTGGGGTGGATGTGTGGGGTGAGGGATGGGGTGGGGTTGGGTGGAGGGAGGGGTGGGTGGATGAGGGGTGGGATGGATGTGAGGGGGTGGGTGGATGTGTGGGGGTGGATGTGTGGGGTTGGGTGGATGTGAGGGGTGGGTGGATGGGTGGGTGGATGTGAGGGGGTGGGTGGGTGTGTGGGGGTGGGTGGGTGTAGGGGTGGGTGGGTGTGGGGGTGGGTGGATGTGAGGGGTGAGTGGATGTGAGGGTGAGTGGATGTGTGGGGTGGGTGGATGTGGGGTGGGTGGATGTGAGGGGGTGGGTGGATGTGTGGGGTGGGTGGATGTGAGGGGTGGATGTGTGGGTGGGTGGATGTGTGGGGTGGGTGGATGTGAGGGGTGGATGTGAGGGGGTGGGTGGATGTGAGGGGGTGGGTGGGTGGATGTGAGGTTGTGGGTGGATTTGTGGGGGTGGGTGGATGAGAGGGTGAGTGGATGTGAGGGGGTGGGTGGATCAGTGGGGTGTGTGCGGTGGATGTGGGGGTGGGTGGATGTGGTTGTGGGTGGATGTGTGGGGGTGGGTGGATGTGTGGGGGTGGGTGGATCAGTGGGGGTGGGTGGATCAGTGGGGGTGGGTGGATCAGTGGGGTGGGTGGATGTGGGGGTGGGTGGATCAGTGGGGGTGGGTGGATCAGTGGGGGTGTGCGTGGGGGGTGGGTGGATTTGAGGTTGTGGTGGATGTGTGGGGTGGGTGGATGTGTGGGGTGGGTGGATCAGTGGGGGTGGGTGGATCAGTGGGGGTGGGTGGATCAGTGGGGGTGGGTGGATGTGTGGGGTGGGTGGATCAGTGGGGGTGGGTGGATCAGTGGGGGTGGGTGGATGTGGGGTGCAAGTGAATCATTCAGGGAATCAGTTATTCTGTTAGTTGAGATCTGAACGTGTACTGGATGTAAATGTGTTTCCACCACATGCAGACAGACGACAGACAACCATGTCAAGACAGCAACCAGAGTAGTCACACAAGGTCATATGCAGACACACACACACACACACATACACACACACACACACACACACACATACACACACACACACACACACACACACACACACACACACACACACACACACACACACACACACACACACGCACAGGGAATACAGAACCAATGGCATGTCAATATTTTCTAATCCAAACAGGGTTTCACTCTGAAGTTTAACTCAGCTAAAAATTCTGGCCCGGGTGGATGTTCTTCAAACTGAAAGTCAAATATAATATTGATAGAAGACGAAATCGATGAAAAATATGAGGTTTCAAAATATGAGGGTTTAAATATATATGAAAATATGAGGGTTTAAATATATATGAAAATGTGTTGGTAGGAAATATTTTTTTCTGTGCCCAATCTTCCTTTCGACCCCCCTCTCCTCCGTTCTTCTCTCTCATTCTCTTTCTCTCTGCAGGACATGACGATCGCGGCGGCCTGCGCTCCGCCTGGAGGGGGCCAGACCCGGTGACCCCTCGCTTCATCCGCCACTTCAGCATGCTGTGTCTGCCTACTCCTCCGAACACAGCCTCAAACAGATCTTCAATGTGGGTAACCCCTGACCTCTGACATCTAAACCCTGCCCTAAGAGCACAGCCTCAAACAGATCTTCAATGTGGGTAACCCCTGACCTCTGACATCTAAACCCTGCCCTAAGAGCACAGTCTCAAACAGATCTTCAATGTGGGTAACCCCGGACCTCTGACATCTAAACCCTGCCCTAAGAGCACAGCCTCAAACAGATCTTCAATGTGGGTAACCCCTGACCTCTGACATCTAAACCCTGCCCTAAGAGCACAGCCTCAAACAGATCTTCAAGGTCAAGACTTAACCTCCAACCTCAGTTCCTAACCCTAATATGACCTTTTAACCCCTTGTCTCTTCTCCAAACCCTCTTGTCTCTTCTCTCCTCATGTCCTCTCCCTCACAGCCCCTTAACACGCTGTGGTAGTTTAATTACAGATCGACTATCCTCATGTCCTCTCCCTCACAGCCCCTTAACAAGCTGTGGTAGTTTAATTACAGATCAACCATCCTCATGTCCTCTCCCTCACAGCCCCTTAACACGCTGTGGTAGTTTGACCATTGATCAACCATCCTCATGTCCTCTCCCTCACAGCCCCTAACAAGCCGTGGTAGTTTAATTACAGATCAACCATCCTCATGTCCTCTCCTCACAGCCCCTTAACACGCTGCTGTGGTAGTTTAATTACAGATCGACTATCCTCATGTCCTCTCCTCACAGCCCCCAACACGCTGTGGTAGTTTAATTACAGATCAACCATCCTCATGTCCTCTCCTCACAGCCCCTTAATTAATTACAGATCGACTATTCTCTCACATGTTTTTTCTATCCTCATTTGGACCTATAATTGATTTACATTCAAAATCCTGTTTTCCTTAACCCCCTAAACCTTAACCCAAACCCTACACTCATCTCCTAAACCTAATGCCTTACCCTAACCCTAATTCTAACGCTAAACCTAACCCTAAATTTAACCCCTAATCTTAAATGAACTTTGTCCCTCATGGGGATGTGGGAAATGTCCCCACGAGGGAGAATTTGCCTTGTTTTCCTATCCTTGTGGTGGCTTTTGGGGGATTCAGAACAACAAGACCACACGCACACACACAATCACATGCATGTCTTGAGTCTGCCCTCTCTCCTCAAGGGCATATTCAAGCACACACACCCTCAAGCCCACGTACGCTTAACTCTACCTGTTGAAACGGTCTCTCCCCCTCCAGGCCATCCTCAGTGGTTTCCTCAGTGAGTTCCCCCAGGCGGTGAGGTCTTCAGCAGGCAGCATCGTAGACGCAGCAGTAGAGATCTACCACCGCATGTCTGTGGACCTCCTGCCTACACCAGCCAAGTCCCACTATGTCTTCAACCTCAGGGACCTCTCCAAGTGTGTCCAGGGTGAGACACACACACACACTACGTCTTCACCCTCAGGGACCTCTCCAAGTGTGTCCAGGGTGAGACACACACACACACTACGTCTTCACCCTCAGGGACCTCTCCAAGTGTGTCCAGGGTGAGACACACACACACACACACACTACGTCTTCACCATCAGGGACCTCTCCAAGTGTGTCCAGGGTGAGACACACACACACACACTACGTCTTCACCCTCAAGGACCTCTCCAAGTGTGTCCAGGGTGAGACACACACACACACACTACGTCTTCACCCTCAAGGACCTCTCCAAGTGTGTCCAGGGTGAGACACACACACACACTACGTCTTCACCCTCAGGGACCTCTCCAAGTGTGTCCAGGGTGAGACACACACACACACTACGTCTTCACCATCAGGGACCTCTCCAAGTGTGTCCAGGGTGAGACACACACACACACACTACGTCTTCACCCTCAGGGACCTCTCCAAGTGTGTCCAGGGTGAGACACACACACACACACTACGTCTTCACCCTCAGGGACCTCTCCAAGTGTGTCCAGGGTGAGACACACACACACACTACGTCTTCACCCTCAGGGACCTCTCCAAGTGTGTCCAGGGTGAGACACACACACACACTACGTCTTCACCATCAGGGACCTCTCCAAGTGTTTCCAGGGTGAGACACACACACACACACTACGTCTTCACCCTCAAGGACCTCTCCAAGTGTGTCCAGGGTGAGACACACACACACACACACTACGTCTTCACCCTCAGGGACCTCTCCAAGTGTGTCCAGGGTGAGACACACACACACACACACACTACGTCTTCACCCTCAGGGACCTCTCCAAGTGTGTCCAGGGTGAGACACACACACACACACACTACGTCTTCACCCTCAGGGACCTCTCCAAGTGTGTCCAGGGTGAGACACACACACACACACACACACACTACGTCTTCACCCTCAGGGACCTCTCCAAGTGTGTCCAGGGTGAGAAAGTTTGTCTTGGCTTATTCACTTGTAAGTTATTAAAGTAGCGGATGGACTGAGATGCTCTTGGTTGTAGCCTGAAGTCCAGACAGAGACAGTACCATTCCTCTACCCAGCAGCCTCACAACCATCATCAGAGCAGAGAGGCCTGAGTTGAAGTGACTACTGCTCCCTGACCCCCGCTAGAGAGTCACCATGCAGAACACACACACACATACACACACACACCAGCGAGCGTAAACACACACACATACACCCACATACACACACCAGCATTAATACTTACCCAAGGCGAATAAGGCCAACCCAGCCCCCATTCTTGCTGAGGGCGAGCGTGGTCACATTAATGCCCTCAACTTTCTAACAAGACTTGAACATGGATCCTCTGGTGTGTCCGACCCATCATATCTCCTAAAGCATCCCTAGCATTGCATAACATTGATAACAACAGGGATGTGTCAACAGCAGATATTAGACTTTTCTTTACTTCTTCATGTGTTAAGGTTGCAGGGTGAGAACCACCAAGTTGAATCATGTTTTATTATTCTCTGGTCGTAAATAAATCATGTTAAATCCATCTAACCCTCCCTGCCTTTTTACCTCCCTCTTCACCTTCCTCCCTCCCCCGCTCCCTCTCCCCTCTCCTCCCTGCCTCCCACTCCCTCTCCCCTCTCCTCCCTGCCTCCCACTCCCTCTCATCTCTCCTCCCTCCACCTCTCTCCCTCCCTTCACCCCCCCTCTCTCCCTCCCTTCACCTCCCTCCTCATTCTCACTCCATCTCCCTCCCTGCTTCTTTACCTCTCTCTTCCCTTCACCTCCCCTCCCCCACTCCCTCTCCCTCCTCCCTCCATCTCTCTCCCTCCACCTCTCTCTCTCATTTTCTCTCTCCCTCCCTGCCTCTTTTACTTTCCTCCCTCCCCCGCTCCCTCTCTTCCCCCTCCTCCCTCCCTCCCTCCTCTCACCTCTCTCTCTCATTCTCTCTCTCTCTCCCTCCCTCCCTCTGTCTGTCTGTCCTCCAGGTATGTTGCAGTGTGAGCCAGGCACGGTGAGGGATCAGAATGGGATATTCCGTCTGTTCTGTCACGAGTGTCAGAGAGTGTTCCACGACCGCCTCATCAACAACGAAGACAAAACCTACTTCAACACCATCGTGTCTGAGATGGCCAGTAAGAACATAACCCAGAGTTTAATAGAACCTAGAGCTAGACACTCAGTAAGAACATAACCCAGAGTTTAATAGAACCTAGAGCTAGACACTCAGTAAGAACATAACACAGAGTTTAATAGAACCTAGAGCTAGACGGTCAGTAAGAACATAACACAGAGTTTAATAGAACCTAGAGCTAGACACTCAGTAAGAACATAACCCAGAGTTTAATAGAACCTAGAGCTAGACACTCAGTAAGAACATAACACAGAGTTTAATAGAACCTAGACGGCCAGTAAGAATATAACACAGAGTTTAATAGAACCTAGACACTCAGTAAGAACATAACACAGAGTTTAATAGAACCTAGACGGCCAGTAAGAACATAACCCAGAGTTTAATAGAACCTAGAGCTAGACACTCAGTAAGAACATAACCCAGAGTTTAATAGAACCTAGAGCTAGACGGTCAGTAAGAACATAACACAGAGTTTAATAGAACCTAGAGCTAGACACTCAGTAAGAACATAACCCAGAGTTTAATAGAACCTAGAGCTAGACACTCAGTAAGAACATAACACAGAGTTTAATAGAACCTAGACGGCCAGTAAGAATATAACACAGAGTTTAATAGAACCTAGACACTCAGTAAGAACATAACACAGAGTTTAATAGAACCTAGACGGCCAGTAAGAACATAACACAGAGTGTAATAGAACCTAGAGCTAGACACTCAGTAAGAACATAACACAGAGTTTAATAGAACCTAGACAGTTAGTAAGAACATAACACAGAGTGTAATAGAACCTAGACGGCCAGTAAGAACATAACCCAGAGTTTAATAGAACCTAGAGCTAGACACTCAGTAAGAACATAACCCAGAGTTTAATAGAACCTAGAGCTAGACACTCAGTAAGAACATAACACAGAGTTTAATAGAACCTAGACGGCCAGTAAGAATATAACACAGAGTTTAATAGAACCTAGACACTCAGTAAGAACATAACACAGAGTTTAATAGAACCTAGACACTCAGTAAGAACATAACCCAGAGTTTAATAGAACCTAGAGCTAGACACTCAGTAAGAACATAACACAGAGTTTAATGAACCTAGACGGCCCAGTAAGAACATAACACAGAGTTTAATAGAACCTAGACGGCCCGAGTAAGAACATAGCACAGGTGTAATAGAACCTAGAGCTGAGCACTCGAGTAGAACATAACACAGAGTTTAATAGAACCTAGACAGTTAGTAAGAACATAACACAGAGTGTAATAGAACCCTGCAGAACCTAGACGGCCAGTAAGAACATAACACAGAGTTTAATAGAACCTAGAGATAGACACTCCAGTAAGAACATAACACAGAGTTTAAAGCCAGAACCTGACGGCCAGTAAGAACATAACACAGAGTTTAATAGAACCTAAGAACATAACACAGAGTGTAATAGACAGAGATAGACACTCAGTAAGAACATAACACAGAGTTTAATAGAACCTACACGGCCAGTAGAACATAACACAGAGTGTAATAGAACCTCTAGTAAGAAATAGACCTAGAGCCAGACACTCAGTAAGAACATAACACAGAGTTTAATAGAACCTACACGGCCATTAAGAACATTACACAGAGTTTAATAGAACCTAGACAGCCAGTAAGAACATAACACAGAGTGTAATGGAACCTAGAGCTAGACACTCAGTAAGAACATAATACAGAGTTAATTAGAACCTAGACGGCCAGTAAGAACATAACACAGAGTTTAATAGAACCTAGACGGCCAGTAAGAACATAACACAGAGTTTAATAGAACCTAGACGGCCAGTAAGAACATAATACAGAGTTTAATAGAACCTAGACGGCCAGTAAGAACATAATACAGAGTTAATTAGAACCTAGACGGCCAGTAAGAACATAATACAGAGTTTAATAGAACCTAGACGGCCAGTAAGAACATAACACAGGTTTAATAGAACTACAGACGGCCAGTAAGAACATAATACAGAGTTAATTAGAACCTAGACGGCCAGTAAGAACATAACACAGAGTTAATTAGAACCTAGACGGCCAGTAAAGAACATAACACAGAGTTTAATAAACCTAGACGGCCAGTAAGAACATAATACAGAGTTAATTAGAACCTAGACGGCCAGTAAGAACATAACACAGAGTTTACTAGAACCTAGACGGCCAGTAAGAACATAACACAGAGTTTAATAGAACCTGGACGGCCAGTAAGAACATAACACAGAGTTTAATAGAACCTAGACGGCCAGTAAGAATAACACTGAGTTTAATTAGAACCTAGACGGCCAGTAAGAACATAACACAGAGTTTAATAGAACCTAGACGGCCAAAGTAGAACATAACACAGAGTTCAATAGAACCTAGACGGCCAGTAAGAACATAATACAGAGTTAATTAGAACCTAGACGACAGTAAGAACATAACACAGAGTTTAATAGAACCTAGACGGCCAGTAAGAACATAATACAGAGTTAATTAGAACCTAGACGGCCAGTAAGAACATAATACAGAGTTAATTAGAACCTCAGACGGCCAGTAAGAACATAACACAGCGTTTAATAGAACCTAGACGGCCAGTAAGAACATAATACAGAGTTAATTAGAACCTAGACGGCCAGTAAGAACATAACACAGAGTTTAATAGAACCTAGGACGGCCAGTAAGAACATAATACAGAGTTAATTAGAACCTGACGGCCAGTAAGAACATAATACAGAGTTAATTAGAACCTTAGACGGCCAGTAAGAACATAACACAGAGTTTAATAGAACCTAGACGGCCAGTAAGAACATAACACAGAGTTTAATAGAACCTAGACGGCCAGTAAGAACATAACACAGAGTTAATTAGAACCTAGACGGCCAGTAAGAACATAACATGAGTTTAATAGAACCTAGACTGACAGTAAGAACATAACACAGAGTTAATTAGAACCTAGGACGGCCAGTAAGAACATAACACAGAGTTTAAATAGAATCTAGACGGCCAGTAACATACTACAGAGTTTGGCCAGAACCTAGACGTCAGTAAGAACATAATACAGAGTTAACACAGAGTTTGGCACAGAACCTAGACGGCCAGTAAGAACATAATACAGAGTTAATTAGAACCTAGACGGCCAGTAGAACATAACACAGAGTTTAATAGAACCTGGACGGCCAGTAAGAACATAATAGAACCAGACGTTAATTTTAATAGAACCTAGAGCTAGACGGTCAGTAAGAACATAACACAGAGTTTAATAGAACCTAGAGCGGCCAGTAAGAACATAACACAGAGTTTAATAGAACCTAGACGGCCAGTAAGAATATAATACAGAGTTTAATAGAACCTAGACACTCAGTAAGAACATAACACAGAGTTTAATAGAACCTAGAGCTAGACACTCAGTTTAAGACGTAATTAAGAACCTAGAGCTAGACACTCAGTAAGAACATAACACAGAGTTTAATAGAACCCTAGACGGCCAGTAAGAACATAACACAGAGTTTAATAGAACCTAGACGGCCAGTAAGAACATAATACAGAGTTAATTAGAACCTAGAGCTAGCCAGTAAGAACATAACACAGAGTTTAATAGAACCTAGACGGCCAGTAGAACATAACACAGGAGTGTAATAGAACCTAGAGCGGCACAGTAAGAACATAATTTACAGAGTTAAGAACATAATACAGAGTAATTAGAACCTAGACGGCCAGTAAGAACATAATACAGAGTTAATTAGAACCTAAGAACATAACGGCCAGTAAGAACATAACACAGAGTTTAATAGAACCTAGACGGCCAGTAAGAACATAATACAGAGTTAATTAGAACCTAGACGCCAGTAAGAACATAACACAGAGTTTAATAGAACCTAGACGCCAGTAAGAACATAACACAGAGTTTAATAGAACCTAGACGGCCAGTAAGAACATAATACAGAGTTAATTAGAACCTAGACGGCCAGTAAGAACATAACACAGAGTTTAATAGAACCTAGACGGCCAGTAAGAACATAACACAGAGTTTAATAGAACCTAGACGGCCAGTAAGAACATAATACAGAGTTAATTAGAACCTAGACGGCCAGTAAGAACATAACACAGAGTTTAATAGAACCTAGACGGCCAGTAAGAACATAATACAGAGTTAATTTAGAACCTTAGACGGCCAGTAAGAACATAATAGAGTTTAATAGAACCTAGACGTAAGAATATAATACAGAGTTAATTAGAACCTAGACGGCCAGTAAGAACATAACACAGAGTTTAATAGAATCTAGACGGCCAGTAAGAACATAATACAGAGTTAATTAGAACCTAGACGGCCAGTAAGAACATAATACAGAGTTAATTAGAACCTAGACGGCCAGTAAGAACATAACACAGAGTTTAATAGAACCACAGCTTAGAACGGCCAGTAAGAACATAATACAGAGTTAATTAGAACCTAGACGGCCAGTAAGAACATAAATACAGAGTTAATAGAACCTCAGAACCAGTAAAGAACATAACACAGAGTTTGAATAGAACCTGGACGGCCAGTAAGAACATAATACAGAGTTAATTAGAACCTAGACGGCCAGTAAGAACATAACACAGAGTTTAATAGAACCTAGACGGCCAGTAAGAACATAATACAGAGTTAATTAGAACCTAGACGGCCAGTAAGAACATAACACAGAGTTTAATAGAACCTAAGAATATAATACCTAAGAACATAACACAGAGTTTGGTCATAATAAACTCCAAAAGTAAATAGAACCTATAAGAACATAATACAGAGTTAATTAGAACCTAGACGGCCAGTAAGAACATAACACAGAGTTTAATAGAACCTAGACGGCCAGTAAGAACATAATACAGAGTTAATTAGAACCTAGACGGCCAGTAAGAACATAACACAGAGTTTAATAGAACCTAGACAGTCAGTAAGAACATAACACAGAGTTCAATAGAACCTAGACAGTTAGTTAATTAGAACATAACACACAGAGTTTAATAGAACCTGACGGCCAGTAAAGAACATAACACAGAGTTAATTAGAACCTAGACGGCCAGTAAGAACATAACACAGAGTTAATTAGAACCTAGACGGCCAGTAAGAACATAATACAGAGTTAATTAGAACCTAGAAGGCCAGTAAGAACATAACACAGAGTTCAATAGAACCTAGACGGCCAGTAAGAACATAACACAGAGTTAATTAGAACCTAGACGGCCAGTAAGAACATAATACAGAGTTAATTAGAACCTAGACGGCCAGTAAGAACATAACACAGAGTTTAATAGAACCTAGACAGTTAGTAAGAACATAACACAGAGTTCAATAGAACCTAGACGGCCAGTAAGAACATAACACAGAGTTCAATAGAACCTAGACGGCCAGTAAGAACATAACACAGAGTTTAATAGAACCTAGACAGTTAGTAAGAACATAACACAGAGTTCAATAGAACCTAGACAGTTAGTAAGAACATAACACAGAGTTCAATAGAACCTAGAGCTAGACGGTCAGTAAGAACATAACACAGGTTTGTGAACCCTAGACAATTCAAGTAGAACTAACACAGAGTTTCAATAGAACCTAGAGCTAGACGGTCAGTAAGAACATAACACAGAGTTC
>NW_027036919.1:0-16431 GCF_034236695.1 Oncorhynchus nerka | reverse complement strand
AAACAGATACATAATATAACAGATGCATAACGGATACATAACAGATACATAACGGATACATAACGATACGTAACATAACGGATATAACATAACAAATAACATAACAGATACATAACAGATACATAACAGATACATAACAAATACATAACAGATACATAACAGATACATAACAGATACATAACATAATGATACATAACCCGATAACATATTATAACGGATATACATAACGGATATATAACGGATACATAACGGATAACAGATACATAACGGATATCATAACAGATACATAACGGATAACAGATACATAACAGATACATAACATAACAGATACATAACGGATACATAACATAACGGATACATAACGGATAACATATGCATAACGGATATATAACGGATACATAATACGCAACGGAACGATACATAACAGATATGCATAACGGATACATAACGGATATCATAACGGATATAACGGATACATAACATAACGGATTCGATACATAACGGATATACATAACGGATACAACGGATATATAACATAACGGATACATAACGGATATATAACGGATACATAACATAACAGATACATAACGGATACGCATAACGGATAACATAACGGATGCATAATATAACGGATACGCAACGGATACATAACGGATGCATAACGGATACATAACATATACGGATATGCATAACGGATACATAACGGATGCATAACATAACGGATATATAACATAACGGATATGTAACATAACGGATACACGGATAACGGATACATAACGGATACATAACGGATACATAACGGATAACGGATACGTAACATAACGGGATACATAACGGATAAACATAACGGATACATAACGGATGCGATAACATAACGGATACATAACGGATACATAACGGATGATACATATACATAACGGATATATAACGGATACATAACCATAATGCATATACATAACGGATGCATAACCGGATGCATAACATAACGGATACATAACGATATATAACGCAACGGATGCATAACGGATACATAACGGATACATAACAAATGCATAACGGATACGGGATGCATAACGGATGCATAACGGATACGGATGCACATAACGGATGCATAACGGATATAACGGATACATAACAAATATAACGGATACGCCGATAACGGATAATATAACGGATACATAACGGATACATAACGGATATGTAACATAACGGATACATAACGGATATACATAACGGATACATATACGGATACATAACATAACGGATACATAACAGATAACGGATACATAACATAACGGATACATAACGGATACATAACGGATACATAACGCCAACGGATACATAACGGATAAACGGATACATAACAAATGCATAACGGAACGGATAACGGATACATAACGGATAACATATACGGATCATAACGGATGCATAACATAACGGATAAACGGATACATAACGGATGCAGATACATAACATAACGGATGCATAACGGATATAACGGATACATAACGGATATAACAGATACATAACGGATACATAACGGATACATAACGGATACATAACGGATACATAACATATAACATAACAGATACAACGGATACATAACATAACGGATACATAACGGATACATAACATAACAGATACATAACGGATACATAACGGATACATAACGGATACATAACAGATGCCACGGATACATAACAGGATAACGGATACATAACGGATACATAACGGATGCATAACGGATACATAACGGATATGGATACATAACGGATAGACGGATGCATAACGGATACATTACTAACATAACGGATGCATAACATAACAGATCATAACGGATACATAATATAACGGATGCATAACGGATAACATAACGGATGCATAACATAACGGATAACGGATAACGGATACATAACGGATATATAACATAACAGATACATAACGGATACATAACGGATGCATAACGGATACAGATAACGGATACATAACGGATATATAACGGATACATAACGGATACATAACGGTCTATAACATAACAGATACATAACGGATGAGATAACATAACGGATACATAACGGATGCATAACGGATAACAACGGATGCATAACAGATGGAACATAACGGATGGATAACATAACAGATATATAACGGATACATAAACGGATACATAACGGATACGTAACGGATGCATATAACGGTAACATAACAGACATAACGGATATAACGGATACTGATAACGGATAACATAACAGACCATAACGGATATAACGGATACATAACGGATACATAACGGATACATAA
Source organism: Oncorhynchus nerka (assembly GCF_034236695.1). Taxonomy (NCBI): domain Eukaryota; kingdom Metazoa; phylum Chordata; class Actinopteri; order Salmoniformes; family Salmonidae; genus Oncorhynchus; species Oncorhynchus nerka. The sequence goes on along the minus strand of NW_027036919.1, from coordinate 14,130 downwards.
CATAACGGATACATAACATAACGGATACATAAACGGAACATAACGGATACATAACGGATACATAACGGATACATAATATAACAGATGCATAACATAACAGATACATAACGAGATAGAGATAACGGATAAACGGATACATAACGGATGAGAACAGATACATAACGGATACTGTAACATAACGGATACGATAACATAACATAACGGATATATAACGGATACATAACATAACGGACATAACGGATGCATAACGGATGCAACATAACGGATCTGTAACATAACGGATACATAACGGATACATAACGGATACATAACATAAACGGATACATAACGGATGCATAACGGATAACATAACGGATACATTACATAACGGATGCACGGATACATAACGGATACTGTAACGGATGATAGACATAACGGATACATAACGGATACGTCTGAACATAACGGATACATAACGGATGAGATAACATACATAACGGATACATAACGGATACATAACATGAACGGATACATAACGGATACATAACATAACGGATACATACGATATATAACATAACGGATACATAACATAACGGATACGGATACATAACGGATATATATACGGATACATAACGGATACATAACGGATACATAACGATATAACGGATACATAACATAACGGATACATAACGGATACATAACATAACAGATGCATAACAAATGGATACATAACGGATACTAACATAACGGATGCAACGGAACATAACAGATACATAACGGATACATAACATAACGGATGGATAACGGATGCAACGGATAACAGAACATTAGAGATGCAACAGATACATTAACGGATACATAACGGATACATAACAGATACATAATATAACGATGATAACGGATACATAACGATGGATAACGGATACATAACAGATATAACATAACAGATACATAACGGGATACATAACGGATGTAACGGATACACGGATGCATAACGGATACGGATTTATAACGGATAACAGATGCATAACGGATGAACGGATAACATAACGGATGCACTAACGGATCTGATAACATAACGGATGCATAACGGATGAGGATGCATAACGGATACATAACGGATACGTCTGATAACATAACGGATACCATAACGGATATATAACATACGGATGATGGATGCAACATAACGGATGCATAACGGATGCATAACGGATACTGATAACGGATACCATAACGGATACCATAACGGATAAACGGATACATAACGGATGCATAACGCAACGGATATATTAACGGATACATAACATAACGGATGCATAACGGATAATTACGGATACATAACATACATAACATAACGGATGCATAACGGATACATAACGGATGCATAACGGATAATACATAACAGATACATAACGGATACATAACGGATATATAACGGATACACATAACGGATACATAACAGATATATTAACGGATGAGAACGGATACTGGATACAAACGGATACATAACGGATACGCAACATTACGGATACATAACGGATACATAACCATAACGGATACAAACGGATACATAACGGATGCATAACGGATACATAACGGATGAGAACGGATTAACGGATACATAACGGATGTAACATAACGGATATTAGATAACGGATACATTAACGGATACAGTCGGATAACATAACGGATGCATAACGGATTACATAACGGATGCATAACGGATAACGGATAACGGATGTCTAACATAACGGATATATAACAGATAACGGATACGGAACGGATAACATAACGGATACATAACGGATACATAACATAACGGATACATAACGGATACATAACAGATACAACGGATACATAACGGATATATAACAGATATATAACGGATACGAACGGATACATAACGGATACATAACGGATAACGGAACATAACGGATATGTAACGGATACATAACGGATGGATAACGGATACATAACGGATACGCCAACATAACGGATGGATAACGGATACATAACGGATAACATGCATAACGGATGCATAACATAACGGATGCATATAACGGATGCATAACAAACGGATATACATAACGGATACATAACGGAACGGATATGAACGGATACGGATATATAACGGATGCATAACGGATACATAACGGATAACATTACGGATGCATAACGGATATGTAACATAACGGATACATAACGGATAACGGATAACAGATACATAACGGATACATAACATAACACGGATAACATAACGGATACCATAACGGATGAGAGATAACGGATGCATAACGGATAACATAACGGATACATAACGGATAGATAACATAACGGATGGATATAACATATACAGACATAACGGATGCATAACGGATGCATAACGGATGGAACGGATAAACGGATACATAACGGATGCATAACGGATACATAACGGATGCATAACTGATATGTAACGGATAACATAACGGATGCATAAACGGATACTGATAACGGATCTGTAACGGATGCATAACGGATAGACCATTAGAGACGAGAAACATAACGGATGGAACGGATAACATAACGGATACATAACGGATGATAACGGATGCATAACAATTATAACGGATACGTAACAGAACGGATGAGCAAACGGATACATAACGGACGGATGATAACATAACGGGATGCATAACGGATAACATAACGGATACCATAACGGATGAGATAACGGATACTGATAACGGATATAACGGATGTAACATAACGGATACATAACGGATGATAACATATAACTAACGGATACATAACTGTACGCCAACGGATAACAGATAACGCCATTAACGGATAACGGATACATAACGGATAACTGTAACGGATGCATAACGGATACATAACGGATACATAACATAACGGATACATAACAAATCTGTAACATAACAGATACATAACAGATAACGGATACATAACGGATGATAACAGGTAACATAACGGATGCATAACGGATGCATAACATAACGGATACATAACGGATACAGAACGGATTAAACGGATACATAACGGATGCATACATAAACATAACGGATACATAACGGATAACGGATACATAACGGATACATAACTGATAACATAATATAACAGATACGGATATATAACGGATACATTACTGATACGTCTGTAACGGATAACAGAAACATTAACGGATACATAACATAACATATGCATAACGGATAACATAACGGATACCATAGATATGAGAAACAACGGATGATAACAACATACGGATAACAAACAGATACATAACGGATATATAACGATACATAACATATGTAACATAACAGATACATAACAGATACATAACGGATACGATTACATAACGGAGTCTGTAACATACATAACAGATATAGATAACAGATACATAACTAACAGATACTGTATACATAACAGATACATAACAGATACATAACATAACAGATACATAACAGATATATCAGATACATAACAGATACATAACGATAACATAACATAACAGATAAATAACAGTACATAACAGACCATAATAGATAACAGAACGGATATAACATTACGGAATGGATATAACAGGAACATAACAGATTCATAACGGATACATAACATAACAGATTCATAACTCTGATACATAACAGATACATAGATGAGATACATAACTGACAGGATACATAACATAACAGATACATAACAGATACGCAACAGATACATAACATAGTCAGATACATAACAGACCATAACGTGATAAGATACATAACATGGAGTCTGTAACATAACATAACAGATTACATAACGGATACATAACGGATACAGTAAACATAACAGATACATAACATAACGGATACATAACATTACTGATGGACATAACATAACAGATACATAACAGATACATAACATAACATTACTGATAACTGGAACATAACATAACGGATACATAACATAACTGATGGAGTCTGTAACATAACAGATACATAACAGATACATAACGGATACATAACTGATACATAACATAACAGATACATAACAGATAGAAACATAACAGATGGATAACGGATACATAACAGATACATAAGAGATGATAACATTACTGATGGAGTCGGATAACATAACAGATACATAACAGATAGATAACGGATATACTAACGGATGCATAACATAACGGATACCATAACAGATACGGATATCAGATACATAACGGATACAGATACTGTAACATAACGGATACATAACAGAACGGATACATAACAGATACATAACGGAACATAACAGACATAACAGATACATAACATAACAGATTGTAACATAACAGATTATAACATAACGATACATAACGGATAACAGATAACATAACATAACAGATGATAACATAATTACTGATGGATACATAACATAACAGATACATAGAGATGAGATACATACTGATGGAGTCTGTAACACATAACAGATATATAACAGATACATAACAAAACGGATACATAACTGATACATAACAGATACATAAGAGATGAGATAACATAAATGGATACATAACATAACAGACCATAACGGATATAACATAACGATACATTACAGATACATAACGGATACATAACATAACGGATGCATTACGGATGAGAACGGATACATGACGGAGTCTGTAACATAACAGACCATTAGAGATAACGGATATAACGGATGGAACGGATACTGTAACATAACATACCATTAACGGATACATAACGGATATAACGGATGGAGTCTAACGGATACACATAACGGATACCATAACAGATGAGAACGGATACGCCAACGGATCTGTAACGGATACAGACCATTAGAGATAGATAACATTACTGATGGATATGTAACATAACAGACCACTAGATGATAACGGATGCATAACAGATACTGATAACTGGATAACATAACAGATATTAATCAGAAACATTACGGATGGAGTCTGTAACGGATAACAGATGCATAACGGATAGATGGAGATACATTACTGATAACGGATCTGTAACATAACGGATGACAGACCATTAGGAACAAACATTACATAACGGATCTGTAACATAACAGACCATTAGATATATAACGAAACATTACTGATGGAGTTTGATAACATAACAACCATACGGATGCAGAACGTTACTGATGGAGTCTGTAACATAACAGATATATAAGGAGATGAGAATAACTGATGGATGCATAACTGATACATAACAGATATTATAGATAAGATATATAACGGATACATAACAGATACATAACGGATACATAACAGATACATAACGGATGCAAACGGATAACATAACAGATCCATAACGGATGAGAAACATACTGATAACATAACGGATACCATTACAGATGCAGAGAAACGGATACTGACGGATCTGTAACATAACATAACGGATTAGAGATGAGAAACGGATACTGATGGAGTCTGGATACATAACGGATACGACCATTAGAGATGACGGATACTGATGGATCTGTAACATAACAGATATGTTAGGATGAGAAACATTACTGATGGATCTGTAACATAACAGACCATAGAGATGAGAAACATTACTGATGGAGTCTGATAACATAACAGAACGGATAGTAACGGAAACATAACTGATGGAGTCTGTAACGGATAACAGACCATTAGGATGAGAAACGGATTACTGATGGAGTCGGATAACATAACGGATACATTAGAGATGAGAAACGTTACTGACGGATATGTAACGGAACATACCGGATACATAACGGATATATAACATAACAGATGCATAACAGTAACGGATAACATAACAGATACATAACAGAAGAGAACATAACGGATGGAGTACATAACAGATGCATAACATAACGGATACATAACAGATGGACATAACATAACAGACCATAACGGATACATAACGGATAACTGATACATAACATAACAGATACATAACATGATAAACATTACTGATGGATACATAACAGATATATAACAGATAACATTACTGACGGATACTGTAACATAACAGATACATAAGTGAAGATAATAACATTACATAACGGATATGTAACATATACATAACAGATACATAACAGATACATAACAATATATAACATAACAGATACATAACAGATATAACATAACATACTGATGGAGTAACAGATACATAACAGATACATAACAGATAAACAGATACATAACATAACAGATACATAAGAGATGAGATACATAACAGATACATAACGGATAACATAACAGATACATAACAGATACATAACATAACAGATACATAACAGTAACAGAACATAACAGATATATAACGGATGATAACGATACATAACATAAACATAACATACATAACAGATATATAACATACTGATGGAACTGTACATAACAGATACATAACAGATACATAACAAATACATAACATAACAGATACATAACAGATATATAACGGATAACAGATGGATAACATAACAGATACATAACAGATACATAACAGATACATAATGGATACATAACATAACAGATACATAACAGATATAACAAACAGATACATAATAGATACATAACAGATACATAACAGATACATAACAGATACATAACATAACTGATACATAACTGGAACATAACAGATACATAACAGATACATAACAGATACATAACAGATACAGTAACATAACAGATACATAACAGAACAGATACATAACAAATACATAACATAACAGATACATAATATATACGGATACATAACAGATACATAACAGATACATAACATAACAGATACATAACAGATACATAACAAATAACAGATACATAACAGATACATAACAGATACATAACAAATACATAACAGATACATAACATAACAGATACATAACAGATACATAACAGATACATAACATAACAGATACATAACAAATACATAACAGATACATAACATAACAGATACATAACATAACAGATACATAACATAACAGATACATAACGAGATACAACATAACAAATGGATATAACATAACAGAGATACATAACATAACAGATACATAACAGATACATAACAGATACATAACATAACAGATACATAACGGATAACAGATACATAACAGATATATAACATAACATATACATAACAGATATATAACATAACAGATATATAACATAACAGATACATAACAGATACATAACAGATACATAACATAACAGATACATAACATAACAGATACATAACAGATATATAACATAACATATACATAACAGATATATAACATAACAGATATATAACATAACATAACGGATACATAACAGATACATAAGATAGATATATAACATGGAATCTGTATACATAACAGATATACATAACAATACAAAACAGATAAACATAACAGATACATAACAGATATACATAACATAACATAATAACAGATACATAACATAACAGATACATAACAGATACATAACAGATACATAACATAACAGATACATAACAGATACATAATACATATTATAACAGATACATAACATAACAGATACATAACATAACAGATACATAACATAACAGATACATAACAGATACATAACAGATACATAACAGATACATAACAGATACATAACATAACAGATACATAACATAACAGATACATAACATAACAGATACATAACAGATACATAACATAACATATACATAACAGATATATAACATAACAGATATATAACATATACATAACAGATACATAACAGATATATAACATAACAGATACATAACATATATATAACATAACAGATACAAAACAGATACATAACATAACAGATAAATAACAGATACATAACATAACATATACATAATATAACAGATACATAATATAACAGATACATAACATAACAGATACATAACAGATACATAACAGATTCATAACTTAACAGATACATAACATAACAGATTCATAACTTAACAGATACATAACAGATACTTAATATAACAGATACATAACATAACAGATTCATAACATAACAGATATATAACAGATATCATAACAGATACATAACAGATACATAACTGATAACAGATACATAATATAACAGATACATAACATAACATATACATAACATAACAGATACATATCAGATACATAACGTAACAGATACATAACAGATACATAACAGATACATAACATAACAGATTCATAACTTAACAGATATATAACAGATATATAACAGATACATAACATAACAGATACATAACATAACAGATTCATAACTTAACAGATATATAACAGATATATAACAGATATATAACAGATACATAACAGATACATAACAGATACATAACAGATATATAACAGATACATAACAGATACAAAACATAACAGATACATATCAGATACATAACATAACAGATACATAACAGATTCATAACTTAACAGATACATAACATAACAGATTCATAACTTAACAGATACATAACAGATATATAACAGATACATAACATAACAGATACATAACAGATACATATCAGATACATAACATAACAGATACATAACAGATACATAACATAACATATACATATCAGATACATAACATAACAGATACATAATATAACATAACATATGCATAACAGATACATAACAGATACATAACAGATTCATAACAGATTCATAACAGATTCATAACTTAACAGATACATAACATAACAGATTCATAACTTAACAGATACATACTGATACATAACATAACAGATACTTAATATAACAGATACATAACATAACAGATACATACTGATACATAACATTACAGATACATAATATAACAGATACATAATAGATACATAACAGATACATAAAATAAATAGATACATAACAGATACATAACATAACAGATACATAACATATACATAACAGATACATAACATATACATAACATAACAGATACATAACAGATACATAACAGATAACAGATACATAATATAACAGATACATAAAGATGCATAACGGATACATAAATAATACATAACAGATACATAACAGATATATAACAGATACAACATAACAGATACATAACAGATACATAACATTACTAACAGATACAGATACATAACAGATACATAACATAACAGATACATAACAGATACATAATATAAATGAATGCAGATACATAACAGATACATAACAGATACATAACATAATAACAGATACATAACATAACAGATACATAACAGATACATAACAGATACATAACAGTAACATAACAGATACATAACAGATATACATAACATAACAGATACATAACAGAACATAACGATAAGATAACGATACATAACAGATACATAAACGCTAACGGATAACAGATATATAACAGATACATAACATACTGATGGAGATACATAACATAACAGATACATATAAAACATTACATAACGGATACATATACAGATACATAACAGATAATATAACAGATACATAAACAGATAATAACAGATACATAACAGATACATAACATAACAGATACATAACAGATACATAACAGATACATAACAAATACAGAAACATAATATAACAGTATAGATACATAACAGATACATAACAGATAACATAACAGATACATAACATAACAGATACATAACATAACATAACAGATACATAACGTAACGGATAACAGATACATAACAGATAATAACAGATACATAACATAACAAATACATAACTGATAACATAACAGATACATAACAGATAATAGATACATAACAGATACATAACATAACAGATACATAACAGATACAAACATAACAGATACATAACATAACAGATACATAACATAACAGATAACATAACGGATATACATAACAAATACATAACATACATAACAGTAATAGATATATAACATGATACATAACAGATACATAACAGATATATAATACATAACATACATAACATAATAGATATATAGATTATAACAGATACATAACAGATATATAACAGATACATAACATAACATATACATAACTGATATATAACATAACAGAACAATATGATAACATAACTGATACATAACATAACAGATACATAACAGATAGATAACATAACAGATACATAACAGAACATAACAGATACATAATATAACGGATACATAACAGATACATAACATAACAGATACATAACAGATAACGGATAACATAACAGATACATAACAGATAACAGACCATAACAGATACATAACAATAGATATAACTGATAACATAACAGATACATAACATAACAGATACTGATACATAACATAACAGATACATAACAGATACATACATAACAGATACATAATATAACATAACAGATATATATACATACAGATACATAACAGATATATAACAGATACATAACATAACATATGAGATATAATAACAGATACTAACATAACAGACCATAACAGATATGAACGGATAATAACGGATACACATAACTGATACATAATGGATACATAACAGAACGGATACATAACAGATGAGAAACGGATTACTGATAACAAACGGAGTCATAACATAACAGATACATAACGGATGATAACATAAACGGATATCTAACAGATATAACATAACAGATACATAAGAGAACGGATATATAACATAACGGAGAACAGATACATAACGGATAACATAACGGATACATAACGGATATATAACATAACATAACATACATATACATAAATACATTACAGATGGATATAACAGGATACATAACAGATGCATAACCATTAGAGATAGAGATAACGGATACATATGGAGGATACATAACGGATATTATAACGGATACATAAACATAACGGATCTGTAACATAACAGATATATAACATAACGGATAGAAACATAACAGGATAACGGATAACATAAATAGATACATAACAGATAGAAACATATACATAAACAGATACATAACATAACAGATACATAACATAAGAGATACATATGGATAACTGATATATAACAGATACATAAGAGATAGATACATAACAGATAGTCTAACATAACAGATATATAACAGATGCACATTACATAACAGATACATAACATAATAACAGATATTATAACAGAACATACATAACAGATACATAACATAACAGATACATAACGGATATTATAACGGATACATAACAGATACATAACTAACAGATACTGTAATACATAACGGATACATATATACATAAGAGAACAGATACATAACTGATAACATAAACAGATAATAACGATACATAACAGATACATAACAGATACATAACAGATACATAACATAACAGATTCATAACAGATACATAATACATTACAGATGATAATATAACAGATACATAACATAACAGATACATAACAGATACATAACATTACTGATAGTCATAACATAACAGACCATAAGAGATACATAACAGATATAACGGATACATAACATAACAGATACATAAGAGATAGATAACATAACTGATACTGTAACATAACAGATACATAACAGATGACAAACGATATATAACTGTACATAACGGATACATAACAACAGATACATAACGGATACAGATGGATACATAACTGATACATAACAGACCATAACAGATGATAAATTAACAGATGGAGTAACTGGATACATAACAGATACATAACAGATGCATAGATACATAATATAACAGATACAAAGATATAACAGATATATAAGATAACAGATACATAACGGATACAAACGGATATAACATAACAGACCATAACAGATGACATAACATACTGATGGATACATAACGGATACATAACATAACAGATACATAACAGATAGATAACATTACTGATAACAGATACTGTAACATAACAGATACATAAGAGAACAGATACATAACAGATAACTGTAACATAACAGATATATAAACATAACTGATACTGTAACGGATATATAACAGATGACGTAACATAACAGATGGAGCTCCAACACAACAGATAACAGATAACATAACAGATAGTCTGTAACATAACAGATACATAACGGATATAACGGATACATAAACATAACGGATACATAACAGATACATAACAGACCAACAGATGAGATAACATAAACGGATACGCCCAACATAACGGATACTGTAACATAACAGGATACATAACATAGAATGATAAACATAACGGATGGAGTACTAACATAACAGATACATAACGATACAACATAACAGATACATAACATAACAGATACATAACAGACCATTAGATATGAGAACAGATACTGATGGATCATAACATAACAGACCATAACGGATACATAACATAACAGATACATAACGGATATGTAACATAACAGATACATAACAAAAATAACATAACGGATACATAACATAACAGATACATTACAGAACAGAACATATACTAACGGATACATAACATAACAGATACATATGAGATACATAACAGATACAGTAAACGTAATAACATAACAGATACATAGAGATGAGAAACATAACTGATACTGTAACAGATACATAACAGATATATAACATATGAAAGATACATAACAGATACATAACATAACAGATACATAACATAACAGATACATAACATAACAGATACATAACATAACAGATACATAACAGATATATATACATAACAGAATATAACAGAACATATACATAACAGATATAACATAACAGATACATAACTGATGGAGATGTAACATAACAGATACATAACAGATGACAGATACATAACAGATGGAGTCTGTAACATAACAGATACATAGAGATGATAACATATACATAACAGATACATAACATAACAGATATATTAATATAACAGATACATATTATAGTCATAACATAACAGATACATAATAACAGATGACATAACAGATACATAATATAACAGATAACATAACAGATACATAACATAACAGATACATAATAACAGATACATAACATAACAGATACATAACAGATACATAACAGATACATAACATAACAGATACATAACATAACAGATACATAACAGATATATAACATAACATATACATAACAGATATATAACATAACAGATACATAACATAACATATACATAACATAACAGATACATAACATAACAGATACATAACATAACAGATACATAACAGATACATAACATAACAGATACATAACAGATATATAACATAACAATGGAGTCTGTACATAACATACCATACATAACAGATACATAAACATTACTAATGGAGTCTGTAACATAACAGATACATAACATAACAAACATAACTGATGGAGTAACATATACATAACATACCATTAACGGATAACATAACATTACTGATACATAACATAACAGGATACATAACGGATAACAACGGATACAGGTAACGGATTCATGCTAAACATAACAGAATATAACGGATACGGATGATAAACATTCACATAACGGATATATAACATAACAGATACATAACAGATACGCCAATATAACGGATACATAACAGATATATAACATAACAGATACATAACATAAACAAACATAACATAACAGATACATAACATAACAGATACATAACAGATATATACGGATACATAACAGATACATAACGGATACACAGATACAGAACAGATACATAACAGATATATAACAGATACATAATATAACAGATACATAACAGATACATAATATAACAGATACATAACATAATATAACAGATACATAACAGATACATAATATAACAGATACATAACAGATACATAATATAACAGATACATAACAGTATAACAGATACATAACAGATACATAACATAACAGATACATAACATAACAGATACATAACAGATACATAACAGATACATAACAGATAATAAACATAACAGATACATAACTGTAATAACAGATACATAACATAACAGATACATAACAGATACATAACATAACATAACAGATACATAACAGATACATAACAGATACATAACATAACAGATACATAACATAACAGATACATAACAGATACATAACATAACAGATACATAACATAACAGATACATAACAGATTCATAATATAACAGATACATAACATAACAGATACATAACAGATACATAACAGATTCATAACATAACAGATACATAACATAACAGATACAACTTAACAGATACATACTGATACATAACATAACAGATCCTTAATATAACAGATACA
>NW_027036918.1:0-16430 GCF_034236695.1 Oncorhynchus nerka | reverse complement strand
CCTGTCTCTGTTCTTATGTGTATGTAAACCTGTCCCCTGTGTTTACCCCCTCATACCTCTCTGTTCCTGTCTCTGTTCTTATGTCTATGTAAACCTGTCCCCTGTGTTTACCCCCTCATACTTCTGTACCTGTTCTTTCATGTCTACGTAAACCTGTCCCCTGTGTTTACCCCCATCATACCTCTGTTCCTGTCTCTGTTCTTATGTCTACGTAAACCTGTCCCCTGTGTTTACCCCCATCATACCTCTGTTCCTGTCTCTGTTCTTATGTCTACGTAAACCTGTCCCCTGTGTTTACCCCCATCATACCTCTGTTCCCTGTTCTTATGTCTACGTAAACCTGTCCCCTGTGTTTACCCCCATCAAACCTCTGTCTCTGTTCTTATGTCTACGTAAACCTGTCCCCTGTGTTTACCCCCATCATACCTCTGTTCCTGTCTCTGTTCTTATGTCTACGTAAACCTGTCCCCTGTGTTTACCCCCATCATACCTCTGTTCCTGTCTCTGTTCTTATGTCTACGTAAACCTGTCCCCTGTGTTTACCCCCATCATACCTCTGTTCCTGTCTCTGTTCTTATGTCTACGTAAACCTGTCCCCTGTGTTTACCCCCATCATACCTCTGTTCCCGTTCTTATGTCTACGTAAACCTGTCCCCTGTGTTTACCCCCATCAAACCTCTGTCTCTGTTCTTATGTCTACGTAAACCTGTCCCCTGTGTTTACCCCCAACATACCTCTGTTCCTGTCTCTGTTCTTATGTCTACGTAAACCTGTCCCCTGTGTTTACCCCCATCATACCTCTGTTCCTGTTCTTATGTCTACGTAAACCTGTCCCCTGTGTTCCCCCATCATACCTCTGTCCCTGTCGCTGTTCTTATGTCTATGTAAACCTGTCCCCTGTGTTTACCCCCCTCATACCTCTGTCCCTGTCTCTGTTCTTATGTGTATGTAAACCTGTCCCCTGTGTTTACCCCCTCATACCTCTGTTACTGTCTCTGTTCTTATGTCTATGTAAACCTGTCCCCTGTGTTTACTCCCTCATACTTCTGTACCTGTTCTTATGTCTACGTAAACCTGTCCCCTGTGTTTACCCCCATCATACCTCTGTTCCTGTCTCTGTTCTTATGTCTACGTAAACCTGTCCCCTGTGTTTACCCCATCATACCTCTGTTCCTGTCTCTGTTCTTATGTCTACGTAAACCTGTCCCCTGTGTTTACCCCCATCATACTCTCTGTTCCTGTCTCTGTTCTTATGTCTACGTAAACCTGTCCCCTGTGTTTACCCCCATCATACCTCTGTACCTGTTCTTATGTCTACGTAAACCTGTCCCCTGTGTTTACCCTCTCATACCTCTGTACCTGTCTCTGTTCTTATGTCTCATGTAAACCTGTCCCCTGTGTTTACCCCCATCATCCCTCTGTACCTGTCTCTGTTCTTATGTCTACGTAAACCTGTCCCCTGTGTTCCCCCATCATACCTCTGTCCCTGTTGCTGTTCTTATGTCTACGTAAACCTGTCCCCTGTGTTTACCCCTCCTCATACCTCTGTTCCTGTTCTTATTTGTATGTAAACCTGTCCCCTGTGTTTACCCCCTCATACCTCTGTCCCTGTCTCTGTTCTTATGTGTATGTAAACCTGTCCCCTGTGTTTACCCCCCTCATACCTCTGTTCCTGTCTCTGTTCTTATGTCTATGTAAACCTGTCCCCTGTGTTTACCCCCCTCATACTTCTGTACCTGTTCTTATGTCTACGTAAACCTGTCCCCTGTGTTTACCCCCATCATACCTCTGTTCCTGTCTCTGTTCTTATGTCTACGTAAACCTGTCCCCTGTGTTTACCCCCATCATACCTCTGTTCCTGTCTCTGTTCTTATGTCTACGTAAACCTGTCCCCTGTGTTTACCCCCATCATACCTCTGTTCCCGTTCTTATGTCTACGTAAACCTGTCCCCTGTGTTTACCCCCATCAAACCTCTGTCTCTGTTCTTATGTCTACGTAAACCTGTCCCCTGTGTTTACCCCATCATACCTCTGTTCCTGTCTCTGTTCTTATGTCTACGTAAACCTGTCCCCTGTGTTTACCCCCATCATACCTCTGTTCCTGTCTCTGTTCTTATGTCTACGTAAACCTGTCCCCTGTGTTTACCCCCATCATACCTCTGTTCCTGTCTCTGTTCTTATGTCTACGTAAACCTGTCCCCTGTGTTTACCCCCATCATACCTCTGTTCCCTGTTCTTATGTCTACGTAAACCTGTCCCCTGTGTTTACCCCCATCAAACCTCTGTCTCTGTTCTTATGTCTACGTAAACCTGTCCCCTGTGTTTACTCCCCAACATACCTCTGTTCCTGTCTCTGTTCTTATGTCTACGTAAACCTGTCCCCTGTGTTTACCCCCATCATACCTCTGTTCCTGTCTCTGTTCTTATGTCTACGTAAACCTGTCCCCTGTGTTTACCCCCATCATACCTCTGTTCCTGTCTCTGTTCTTATGTCTACGTAAACCTGTCCCCTGTGTTTACCCCTCATCATACCTCTGTTCCTGTTCTTATGTCTACGTAAACCTGTCCCCTGTGTTTACCCCCATCAAACCTCTGTCTCTGTTCTTATGTCTACGTAAACCTGTCCCCTGTGTTTACCCCATCATACCTCTGTTCCTGTCTCTGTTCTTATGTCTACGTAAACCTGTCCCCTGTGTTTACCCCATCATACCTCTGTTCCTGTCTCTGTTCTTATGTCTATGTAAACCTGTCCCCTGTGTTTACCCCCATCATACCTCTGTTCCTGTCTCTGTTTCTTATGTCTACGTAAACCTGTCCCCTGTGTTTACCCCCATCATACCTCTGTTCCTGTTCTTATGTCTACGTAAACCTGTCCCCTGTGTTTACCCCCATCAAACCTCTGTCTCTGTTCTTATATCTACGTAAACCTGTCCCCTGTGTTTACCCCCATCATACCTCTGTTCCTGTCTCTGTTCTTATGTCTACGTAAACCTGTCCCCTGTGTTTACCCCCATCATACCTCTGTACCTGTTCTTATGTCTACGTAAACCTGTCCCCTGTGTTTACCCCCATCATACCTCTGTCCCTGTCTCTGTTCTTATGTCTACGTAAACCTGTCCCCTGTGTTTACCCCCATCATACCTCTGTCCCTGTCTCTGTTCTTATGTCTACGTAAACCTGTCCCCTGTGTTTACCCCCATCATACCTCTGTCCCTGTCTCTGTTCTTATGTCTACGTAAACCTGTCCCCTGTGTTTACCCCCATCATACCTCTCTTCCTGTCTCTGTTCTTATGTGTACGTAAACCTGTCCCCTGTGTTTACCCCCATCATACCTCTGTTCCTGTCTCTGTTCTTATGTCACGTAAACCTGTCCCCTGTGTTTACCCCCATCATACCTCTGTTCCTGTCTCTGTTCTTATGTCTACGTAAACCTGTCCCCTGTGTTTACCCTCATCATACCTCTGTTCCTGTCTCTGTTCTTATGTGTATGTAAACCTGTCCCCTGTGTTTACCCCCATCATACCTCTGTTCCTGTCTCTGTTCTTATGTGTATGTAAACCTGTCCCCTGTGTTTACCCCCATCATACCTCTGTTCCTGTCTCTGTTCTTATGTCTACGTAAACCTGTCCCCTGTGTTTACCCTCCTCATACCTCTGTTCCTGTTCTTATTTGTATGTAAACCTGTCCCCTGTGTTTACCCCCTCATACCTCTGTCCCTGTCTCTGTTCTTATGTGTATGTAAACCTGTCCCCTGTGTTTACCCCCTCATACCTCTGTTCCTGTCTCTGTTCTTATGTCTATGTAAACCTGTCCCCTGTGTTTACCCCTCATACTTCTGTACCTGTTCTTATGTCTACGTAAACCTGTCCCCTGTGTTTACCCCCATCATACCTCTGTTCCTGTCTCTGTTCTTATGTCTACTGTAAACCTGTCCCCTGTGTTTACCCCCATCATACCTCTGTTCCTGTCTCTGTTCTTATGTCTACGTAAACCTGTCCCCTGTGTTTACCCCCATCATACCTCTGTTCCCGCTCTTATGTCTACGTAAACCTGTCCCCTGTGTTTACCCCCATCAAACCTCTGTCTCTGTTCTTATGTCTACGTAAACCTGTCCCCTGTGTTTACCCCCATCATACCTCTGTTCCTGTCTCTGTTCTTATGTCTACGTAAACCTGTCCCCTGTGTTTACCCCCATCATACCTCTGTTCCTGTCTCTGTTCTTATGTCTACGTAAACCTGTCCCCTGTGTTTACCCCCATCATACCTCTGTTCCTGTCTCTGTTCTTATGTCTACGTAAACCTGTCCCCTGTGTTTACCCCCATCATACCTCTGTTCCCGTTCTTATGTCTACGTAAACCTGTCCCCTGTGTTTACCCCCATCAAACCTCTGTCTCTGTTCTTATGTCTACGTAAACCTGTCCCTATGTTTACCCCCAACATACCTCTGTTCCTGTCTCTGTTCTTATGTCATTTACATTTAAGTCATTTAGCAGACGCTCTTATCCAGAGCGACTTACAAATTGGTGCTTTCACCTTATGACATCCAGTGGAACAGCCACTTTACAATAGTGCATCTAGGTCTTTTAAGGGGGGGGAGAAGGATTACTTTATCCTATCCTAGGTATTCCTTAAAGAGGTGGGGTTTCAGGTGTCTCCGGAAGGTGGTGATTGACTCCGCTGTCCTGGCGCCGTGAGGGAGTTTGTTCCACCATTGGGGGCCAGAGCAGCGAACAGTTTTGACTGGGCTGAGCGGGAACTGTACTTCCTCAGTGGTAGGGAGGCGAGCAGGCCAGAGGTGGATGAACGCAGTGCCCTTGTTTGGGTGTAGGGCCTGATCAGAGCCTGGAGGTAGTGAGGTGCCGTTCCCCTCACAGCTCCGTAGGCAAGCACCATGGTCTTGTAGCGGATGCGAGCTTCAACTGGAAGCCAGTGGAGAGAGCGGAGGAGCGGGGTGACGTGAGAGAACTTGGGAAGGTTGAACACCAGACGGGCTGCGGCGTTCTGGATGAGTTGTAGGGGTTTAATGGCACAGGCAGGGAGCCCAGCCAACAGCGAGTTGCAGTAATCCAGACGGGAGATGACAAGTGCCTGGATTAGGACCTGCGCCGCTTCCTGTGTGAGGCAGGGTCGTACTCTGCGGATGTTGTAGAGCATGAACCTACAGGAACGGGCCACCGCCTTGATGTTATTTGAGAACGACAGGGTGTTGTCCAGGATCACGCCAAGGTTCTTAGCGCTCTGGGACGAGGACACAATGGAGTTGTCAACCGTGATGGCGAGATCATGGAACGGGCAGTCCTTCCCCGGGAGGAAGAGCAGCTCCGTCTTGCCGAGGTTCAGCTTGAGGTGATGATCCGTCATCCACACTGATATGTCTGCCAGACATGCAGAGATGCGATTCGCCACCTGGTCGTCAGAAGGGGGAAAGGAGAAGATTAATTGTGTGTCGTCTGCATAGCAATGATAGGAGAGACCATGTGAGGTTATGACAGAGCCAAGTGACTTGGTGTATAGCGAGAATAGGAGAGGGCCTAGAACAGAGCCCTGGGGGACACCAGTGGTGAGAGCACGTGGTGAGGAGACGGATTCTCGCCACGCCACCTGGTAGGAGCGACCTGTCAGGTAGGACGCAATCCAAGCGTGGGCCGCGCCGGAGATGCCCAACTCGGAGAGGGTGGAGAGGAGGATCTGATGGTTCACAGTATCGAAGGCAGCCGATAGGTCTAGAAGGATGAGAGCAGAGGAGAGAGAGTTAGCTTTAGCAGTGCGGAGCGCTCCGTGATACAGAGAAGAGCAGTCTCAGTTGAATGACTAGTCTTGAAACCTGACTGATTTGGATCAAGAAGGTCATTCTGAGAGAGATAGCGGGAGAGCTGGCCAAGGACGGCACGTTCAAGAGTTTTGGAGAGAAAAGAAAGAAGGGATACTGGTCTGTAGTTGTTGACATCGGAGGGATCGAGTGTAGGTTTTTTCAGAAGGTGCAACTCCCTGCCTCTTTGAAGACGGGAGGGACGTAGCCAGCGGTCAGGTCAGGACGAGTTGATGAGCGAGGAGGTAAGGGAGAAGGTCACCGGAGGTCTGGAGAAGAGAGGAGGGATAGGGTCAAGCGCAGTGTTGTTAAGGCCGGTCATTACAAGACGTGAGATGTCATCTGGAGAGAGAGGGGAGAAAGATGTCAGAGCACAGGGTAGGGCAGTGTGAGCAGAACCAGCTGTGTCGTTTGACTTAGCAAACGAGGATCGGATGTCGTCGACCTTCTTTTCAAAATGGTTGACGAAGATCTGCAGAGAGGGAGGAGGGGGGGAGTGGGAGAGGATTCAAGAGGGAGGAGAAGGTGGGCAAAGAGCTTCCTAGGGTTAGAGGCAGATGCTTGAATTTAGAGTGGTAGAAAGTGGCTTTAGCAAGCAGAGACAGAGGAGGAAAAATGTAGAGAGGAGGGAGTGAAAGGATGCCAGGTCTGCAGGAGGCGAGTTTTCTCCATTTCCGCTCGGCTGCCCGAGCCCTGTTCTGTGAGCTCGCAATGAGTCGCCGAGCCACGGAGCGGGAGGGGAGGACCGAGCCGGGCCTGGAGGATAGGGACATAGAGAGTCAAAGGATGCAGAAAGGGAAGAGAGGAGGGTTGAGGAGGCAGAATCAGGAGATAGGTTGGAGAAGGTTTGAGCAGAGGGAAGAGATGATAGGATGGAAGAGGAGAGAGTAGAAGGGGAGAGAGAGCGAAGGCTTGGGACGGCGCGATACCATCCGAGTAGGGGCAGTGGGAAGTGTTGGATGAGAGCGAGAGGGAAAAGGATACAAGGTAGTGGTCGGAGACTTGGAGGGGAGTTGCAATGAGGTTAGTGGAGGAACAGCATCTAGTAAAGATGAGGTCGAGCGTATTGCCTGCCTTGTGAGTAGGGGGGAAGGTGAGAGGGTGAGGTCAAAAGAGGAGAGGAGTGGAAAGAAGGAGGCAGAGAGGAATGAGTCAAAGGTAGACGGGGGGAGGTTAAAGTCGCCCAGAACTGTGAGAGGTGAGCCCTCAGGAAAGGAGCTTATCAAGGCATCAAGCTCATTGATGAACTCTCCGAGGGAACCTGGAGGGCGGTAAATGATAAGGATGTTAAGCTTGAAAGGGCTGGTAACTGTGACAGCATGGAATTCAAAGGAGGCGATAGACAGATGGGTAAGGGGAGAAAGAGAGAATGACCACTTGGGAGAGATGAGGATCCCGGTGCCACCACCCCGCTGACCAGAAGCTCGGGTGTGCGAGAGCACGTGGGCGGACGAAGAGAGCAGGGAGTAGCGGTGTTGTCTGTGGTGATCCATGCTCCGTCAGAGCCAAGAAGCCGAGGGACTGGAGGGAGACATAGGCTGAGATGAACTCTGCCTTGTTGGCCGCAGATCGGCAGTTCCAGAGGCTACCGGAGACCTGAACTCCACGTGGTCGTGCGCGCTGGGACCACCAGATTAGGGGCTGCGGCCATGCGGTGTGGGAGCGTTTGTATGGTCTGTGCAGAGAGGAGAGAACAGGATAGACAGACACATAGTTGTCAGGCTAGAGAAGAGGCTACGCTAATGCAGAGGAGATTGGAATGACAAGTGGACTCACACGCCTCCGAATGTTCAGAAAGTTAAGCTACGAGCAAGAATCTAATTGACTAAAATGATTAAAATGATAGAGTACTGTTGGGGTAGGCTAGCTGCGTTGTTGACACTACCCTAATCAAGTCGTACCGTTGAGTGAAGTTTTGCAATGCTGCTTATCGAGCTAGCTGGCTAGCTAGCAGTGTTGGTTAGCATGCTGCGTAGGAGAACGATTACAATAGCTGGCTAGCTAACCTAGAAAATCGCTCTAGACTACACAATTATCTTTTGAAACAAAGACGGCTATGTAGCTAGCTACTAGCTATCAAACAAATCACACCGTTGGGACTGTAATGAAATGAAATGAAAAAAGTGATACTACCTGTGGAGCGACGAATGCGACCGAATGCGAAAGTTCTATTCAGTAGACGCTGGCTGGCCATTGGCTAGCTAGGAGTGTCTCCTACGTTAAGGACGGCAAAATAGCTGGCTAGCTAACCCCGGTGAATTAAGATAATCACTCTAAGACTACACACTCTAAACTACACAATTATCTTGGATACGAATACAGCAAAGACAACTATGTAGCTATCTAATACTACACTAATCAAGTCGTTTCGGTTGAGTGGTGATACACACAGTGCTACGGTAGCCGGTGAACGATGCTAGCTGCCAGGCAGATAGGAGGGCGACGAATACAATAATAACCAATATCACTCTAAGACTCCACACTAAGCTACACAAATTATCTTGGGATACGAAGACAGCAAAGATGAATCATGTAGCTAGCCATGTAGCTAGCTAACACTACACTAATCAAGACGCTCAGTTGAGTGTGATAGTACTACAGTGCTACGGTAGACGGTGAACGTGTTGGACAGATAGGAGATCGACTAAATACGATAATTACGCAATTATCTTTGATACAACGACGACTATGTAGCTAGCTAAGAGGAAATTGCTAAGATTAGACAAATCAGACCGTTGTACTATAATGAAATGTAATGAAATGTAATGAAAAAGTTATACAACCTGCAGACCGAAGCGCGGATGCGACCAGATCGCTCCAACCCGGAAGCGTTATGTCTACGTAAACCTGTCCCCTGTGTTTACCCCCATCATACCTCTGTTCCTGTCTCTGTTCTTATGTCTACGTAAACCTGTCCCCTGTGTTTACCCCCATCATACCTCTGTTCCTGTCTCTGTTCTTATGTCTACGTAAACCTGTCCCCTGTGTTTACCCCCATCATACCTCTGTTCCTGTTCTTATGTCTACGTAAACCTGTCCCCTGTGTTTACCCCCATCAAACCTCTGTCTCTGTTCTTATGTCTACGTAAACCTGTCCCCTGTGTTTACCCCATCATACCTCTGTTCCTGTCTCTGTTCTTATGTCTACGTAAACCTGTCCCCTGTGTTTACCCCCATCATACCTCTGTTCCTGTCTCTGTTCTTATGTCTATGTAAACCTGTCCCCTGTGTTTACCCCCATCATACCTCTGTTCCTGTCTCTGTTCTTATGTCTACGTAAACCTGTCCCCTGTGTTTACCCCCATCATACCTCTGTTCCTGTTCTTATGTCTACGTAAACCTGTCCCCTGTGTTTACCCCCATCAAACCTCTGTCTCTGTTCTTATATCTACGTAAACCTGTCCCCTGTGTTTACCCCCATCATACCTCTGTTCCTGTCTCTGTTCTTATGTCTACGTAAACCTGTCCCCTGTGTTTACCCCCATCATACCTCTGTACCTGTTCTTATGTCTACGTAAACCTGTCCCCTGTGTTTACCCCCATCATACCTCTGTCCCTGTCTCTGTTCTTATGTCTACGTAAACCTGTCCCCTGTGTTTACCCCCATCATACCTCTGTCCCTGTCTCTGTTCTTATGTCTACGTAAACCTGTCCCCTGTGTTTACCCCCATCATACCTCTGTCCCTGTCTCTGTTCTTATGTCTACGTAAACCTGTCCCCTGTGTTTACCCCCATCATACCTCTCTTCCTGTCTCTGTTCTTATGTGTATGTAAACCTGTCCCCTGTGTTTACCCCCATCATACCTCTGTTCCTGTCTCTGTTCTTATGTCTACGTAAACCTGTCCCCTGTGTTTACCCCCATCATACCTCTGTTCCTGTCTCTGTTCTTATGTCTACGTAAACCTGTCCCCTGTGTTTACCCCCATCATACCTCTGTTCCTGTCTCTGTTCTTATGTGTATGTAAACCTGTCCCCTGTGTTTACCCCCATCATACCTCTGTTCCTGTCTCTGTTCTTATGTGTATGTAAACCTGTCCCCTGTGTTTACCCCCATCATACCTCTGTTCCTGTCTCTGTTCTTATGTGTATGTAAACCTGTCCACTGTGTTTATCCCAATACTGCTGCTGATCTATCTAACAGTATGTAGCCGTTCTGTTCTGGAGATATCAGCAGCACTAGCGATCCATCCTGCCATAGCTTGAAAACTAGTCAAATGTTATTGGTGACATACACATGGTTAGCAGATGTTAATGTGAGTGTAGGGAAATGTTTGTGCTTCAAGTTCCGACAGTGCAGTAATATCTAATAAATTCACAACTACCTTTTACACACAAATGTAAGGGATGAATAATAATATGTACATATTATATAATCATGTTTCATATCTGTGCTGTCATGTCCCTCTCCCCTAACTGTCAGTCAGTGTTACAGTAGATGTTATGGAGAGGGGGACAGTAGATAATATGGAGAGAGAGAGAGAGGGACAGTAGATGATATGGAGAGAGAGAGAGAGGGACAGTAGATAATATGGAGAGAGAGAGAGAGGGACAGTAGATAATATGGAGACAGAGAGAGAGGGACAGTAGATAATATGGAGAGAGAGAGGGACAGTAGATGATATGGAGAGAGAGAGGGACAGTAGATAATATGGAGAGAGAGAGGGACAGTAGATGATATGGAGAGAGAGAGGGACAGTAGATAATATGGAGAGAGAGAGGGACAGTAGATAATATGGAGAGAGAGAGGGACAGTAGATAATATGGAGAGAGAGAGGGACAGTAGATAATATGGAGAGAGAGAGGGACAGTAGATTATATGGAGACAGAGAGAGGGACAGTAGATAATATGGAGAGAGAGAGGGACAGTAGATTATATGGAGAGAGAGAGGGACAGTAGATTATATGGAGACAGAGAGAGGGACAGTAGATAATATGGAGAGAGAGAGGGACAGTAGATAATATGGAGAGAGAGAGGGACAGTAGATTATATGGAGAGAGAGAGGGACAGTAGATAATATGGAGAGAGAGAGGGACAGTAGATTATATGGAGACAGAGAGAGGGACAGTAGATAATATGGAGAGAGAGAGGGACAGTAGATTATATGGAGACAGAGAGAGGGACAGTAGATAATATGGAGAGAGAGAGGGACAGTAGATTATATGGAGACAGAGAGAGGGACAGTAGATAATATGGAGAGAGAGAGGGACAGTAGATTATATGGAGACAGAGAGAGAGAGAGGGACAGTAGATAATATGGAGAGAGAGAGAGAGGGACAGTAGATGATATGGAGACAGAGAGAGAGGGACAGTAGATGATATGGAGACAGAGAGAGAGAGAGAGGGACAGTAGATAATATGGAGAGAGAGAGAGGGACAGTAGATGATATGGAGACAGAGAGAGAGAGGGACAGTAGATGATATGGAGAGAGAGAGAGAGGACAGTAGATTATATGGAGACAGAGAGAGAGGGACAGTAGATGATATGGAGACAGAGAGAGAGGGACAGTAGATAATATGGAGAGAGAGAGAGAGGGACAGTAGATGATATGGAGACAGAGAGAGAGGGACAGTAGATGATATGGAGACAGAGAGAGAGGGACAGTAGATAATATGGAGAGAGAGAGAGAGGGACAGTAGATGATATGGAGACAGAGAGAGAGAGGGACAGTAGATAATATGGAGACAGAGAGAGAGGGACAGTAGATGATATGGAGACAGAGAGAGAGGGACAGTAGATTATATGGAGACAGAGAGAGAGGGACAGTAGATGATATGGAGACAGAGAGAGAGGACAGTAGATGATATGGAGACAGAGAGAGAAGAGAGGGACAGTAGATAATATGGAGAGAGAGAGAGGGACAGTAGATGATATGGAGACAGAGAGAGAGGGACAGTAGATGATATGGAGACAGAGAAGAGAGAGGACAGTAGATAATATGGAGAGAGAGAGAGGGACAGTAGATAATATGGAGAGAGAGAGAGGGACAGTAGATGATATGGAGACAGAGAGAGAGGGACAGTAGATAATATGGAGACAGAGAGAGAGGGACAGTAGATGATATGGAGACAGAGAGAGAGGGACAGTAGATTATATGGAGACAGAGAGAGAGGGACAGTAGATGATATGGAGACAGAGAGAGAGGGACAGTAGATGATATGGAGACAGAGAGAGGGGGACAGTAGATAATATGGAGAGAGAGAGAGAGGGACAGTAGATAATATGGAGAGAGAGAGAGAGGGACAGTAGATGATATGGAGACAGAGAGAGAGGGACAGTAGATGATATGGAGACAGAGAGAGAAGGGGACAGTAGATGATATGGAGACAGAGAGAGAGGGACAGTAGATAATATGGAGACAGAGAGAGAGGGGCAGTAGATGATATGGAGACAGAGAGAGAGAGAGAGGGACAGTAGATGATATGGAGACAGAGAGAGAGGGACAGTAGATAATATGGAGACGAGAGAGAGAGGGACAGTAGATGATATGGAGACAGAGAGAGAGGGACAGTAGATAATATGGAGAGAGAGAGAGAGAGGACAGTAGATGATATGGAGACAGAGAGAGAGAGAGGGACAGTAGATAATATGGAGAGAGAGAGAGAGGGACAGTAGATAATATGGAGAGAGAGAGAGAGGGACAGTAGATAATATGGAGACAGAGAGAGAGGGACAGTAGATGATATGGAGACAGAGAGAGAGGGACAGTAGATGATATGGAGACAGAGAGAGAGAGGGACAGTAGATTATATGGAGACAGAGAGAGAGGGACAGTAGATAATATGGAGAGAGAGAGAGAGGGATAGTAGATGATATGGAGAGAGAAGGGGACAGTAGATTATATGGAGACAGAGAGAGAGGGACAGTAGATAATATGGAGAGAGAGAGAGAGGGACAGTAGATGATATGGAGACAGAGAGAGAGGGACAGTAGATGATATGGAGACAGAGAGAGAGGGACAGTAGATGATATGGAGACAGAGAGAGAGGGACAGTAGATAATATGGAGACAGAGAGAGAGGGACAGTAGATAATATGGAGACAGAGAGAGAGGGACAGTAGATGATATGGAGACAGAGAGAGAGAGGGACAGTAGATTATATGGAGACAGAGAGAGAGGGACAGTAGATAATATGGAGACAGAGAGAGAGGGACAGTAGATGATATGGAGACAGAGAGAGAGGGACAGTAGATAATATGGAGACAGAGAGAGAGGGACAGTAGATAATATGGAGACAGAGAGAGAGGGACAGTAGATGATATGGAGACAGAGAGAGAGAGGGACAGTAGATTATATGGAGACAGAGAGAGAGGGACAGTAGATTATATGGAGACAGAGAGAGAGGGACAGTAGATAATATGGAGAGAGAGAGAGAGGGATAGTAGATGATATGGAGACAGAGAGAGAGGGACAGTAGATAATATGGAGAGAGAGAGAGAGGGACAGTAGATTATATGGAGAGAGAGAGAGGGGCGGGGCAGTAGATAATATGTAGAGCTGCAGTAGATGATATGGAGAGAGAGAGGGGGGCAGTAGATAATATGTAGAGCTGCAGTAGATGATATGGAGAGAGAGAGGGGGCAGTAGATAATATGTAGAGATGCAGTAGATCATATGGAGAGAGAGAGGGGGCAGTAGATAATATGTAGAGATGCAGTAGATGATATGGAGAGAGAGGGGGCAGTAGATAATATGTAGAGATGCAGTAGATGATATGGAGAGAGAGAGGGGGCAGTAGATAATATGTAGAGATGCAGTAGATCATATGGAGAGAGAGGGGGCAGTAGATAATATGTAGAGATGCAGTAGATCATATGGAGAGAGAGGGGGGCAGTAGATAATATGTAGAGATGCAGTAGATCATATGGAGAGAGAGAGTGGGGGCAGTAGATAATATGTAGAGATGCAGTAGATAATATGTAGAGAGGGCGGCAGTAGATAATATGAGAGATGCAGTAGATGATATGGAGAGGAGGGGGCAGTAGATAATATGTATGAGATGCAGTAGATGATATGGAGAGAGAGAGAGGGAGGCAGTAGATAATATGTAGAGATGCAGATAGATAGATATGGAGAGGGTGGCAGTAGATAATATGTGAGATGCAGTAGATAATATGGAGAGAGAGAGAGGGGGGCAGTAGATAATATGTAGAGATGCAGTAGATCATATGGAGAGAGAGAGGGGGCAGTAGATAATATGTAGAGATGCAGTAGATGATATGGAGAGAGAGAGGGGGGGCAGTAGATAATATGTAGAGATGCAGTAGATCATATGGAGAGAGAGAGGGGGGCAGTAGATAATATGTAGAGATGCAGTAGATCATATGGAGAGAGAGAGGGGGGGCAGTAGATAATATGGAGAGAGAGAGATGGGGGGCAGTAGATAATATGGAGAGAGAGAGGGGGGCAGTAGATAATATGTAGAGATGCAGTAGATCATATGGAGAGAGAGGGAGGCAGTAGATAATATGTAGAGATGCAGTAGATCATATGGAGAGAGAGAGGGGGCAGTAGATAATATGGAGAGAGAGAGAGGGGGGCAGTAGATAATATGTAGAGCTGCAGTAGATCATATGGAGAGAGGGGGCAGTAGATAATATGTAGAGATGCAGTAGATCATATGGAGAGAGAGAGGGGGCAGTAGATAATATGTAGAGATGCAGTAGATGGTATGGAGGAGGGGCAGTAGATAATATGTAGAGATGCAGTAGATGGTATGGAGGGGGCAGTAGATAATATGTAGAGATGCAGTAGATGGTATGGAGGGGGCAGCAGAATAATATGTAGAGATGCAGTAGATGGTATGGAGGGGGCAGTAGATAATATGTAGAGATGCAGTAGATCATATGGAGAGAGAGGAGGAGCAGTAGATAATATGGAGAGCAGAGAGGGGGTCAGTAGATAATATGTAGCGATGCAGTAGATCATATGGAGAGAGAGGGGGCAGTAGATAATATGTAGAGATGCAGTAGATCATATGGAGAGAGAGGGGGCAGTAGATAATATGTAGAGATGCAGTAGATCATATGGAGAGAGAGAGGGGGCAGTAGATAATATGTAGAGATGCAGTAGATGGTATGGAGGGAGGGCAGTAGATAATATGTAGAGATGCAGTAGATGGTATGGAGAGAGGGGCAGTAGATAATATGTAGAGATGCAGTAGATGGTATGGAGGAGGGGCAGTAGATAATATGTAGAGATGCAGTAGATGGTATGGAGAGGGGGCAGTAGATAATATGTAGAGATGCAGTAGATGATATGGAGAGGGGCAGTAGATAATATGTAGAGATGCAGTAGATGGTATGGAGGGGAGGCAGTAGATAATATGTAGAGATGCAGTAGATGGTATGGAGGGAGGGCAGTAGATAATATGTAGAGATGCAGTAGATGGTATGGAGGGGGGCAGTAGATAATATGTAGAGATGCAGTAGATCATATGGAGAGGGGGCAGTCGATAATATGTAGAGATGCAGTAGATGGTATGGAGGGGAGGCAGTAGATAATATGTAGAGATGCAGTAGATGGTATGGAGGGGGGCAGTAGATAATATGTAGAGATGCAGTAGATGGTATGGAGGGGGGCAGTAGATAATATGTAGAGATGCAGTAGATGATATGGAGAGAGAGAGGGGGAGCAGTAGATAATATGGAGAGATGCAGTAGATGGTATGGAGAGATGCAGTAGATATTATGGAGAGAGAGAGGGACAGTATATTATATGGACAGAGAGAGAAGGGGACAGTAGATGAGAGAGAAGATGGTATGGAGGGGGGCAGTAGATAATATGTAGAGATGCAGTAGATCATATGGAGAGAGAGAGGGAGACAGTAGATAATATGTAGAGATGCAGTAGATGATATGGAGAGGGGGGGCAGTAGATAATATGTAGAGATGCAGTAGATGATATGGAGAGAGGGGGCAGTAGATAATATGTAGAGATGCAGTAGATGATATGGAGAGGGGGCAGTAGATAATATGTAGAGATGCAGTAGATGATATGGAGAGAGAGGGGCAGTAGATAATATGTAGAGATGCAGTAGATCATATGGAGGAGAGGGGGCAGTAGATAATATGTAGAGATGCAGTAGATGGTATGGAGGGGGAGGCAGTAGATAATATGTAGAGATGCAGTAGATGGTATGGAGAGGGGGGCAGTAGATAATATGTAGAGATGCAGTAGATGGTATGGAGGGGGGCAGTAGATAATATGTAGAGATGCAGTAGATCATATGGAGAGAGGAGGGCAGTAGGATAATATGTAGAGATGCAGTAGATGGTATGGAGGAGAGGCAGTAGATAATATGTAGAGATGCAGTAGATGGTATGGAGGAAGGGTAGATAATATGTAGAGATGCAGTGCAGATGGTATGGAGGAGGAGGCAGTAGATAATATGTAGAGATGCAGTAGATGATATGGAGAGAGAGAGAGGGCAGTAGATAATATGTAGAGATGCAGTAGATCATATGGAGAGAGAGGGGGCAGTAGATAATATGTAGAGATGCAGTAGATGATATGGAGAGAGGGAGGGCAGTAGATAATATGTAGAGATGCAGTAGATGCATATGGAGAGAGGGGGCAGTAGATAATATGTAGAGATGCAGTAGATGGTATGGAGGGGG
>NW_027036917.1:0-16429 GCF_034236695.1 Oncorhynchus nerka | reverse complement strand
AAACATTGCAATAATGGACCAGGCATAAACAATGCTTCAGTAGATAATTCTATACTAATATGTTTAATTAAACCAGGTTTAAGATTAAAAGCTCAATACAGCCATTAGTTTATGAGCTACTGTTCTACGTAAGCTTTCACAATGTTATTGCATCAGCAGAGTTGGAACTTTTTGCAGCATGAATAAAATTAGCTGTCTGTACTGTGGTGAATTGGATTCAGGTTCCTACCCGGTTCGTGTAAGGTAAAACCATGGTGCCACCTACAGCACAACAGAAGAAATACACCCTTTCAACTGAGGTAGCGTAGAACGCTGCTCACCACTTCACTGGTCTACAGATGGATTCCACTCAAAATGTTATTCGATGTTTGTAATAACATACTTTTTGGAAGCATAAAAGACATTGGTATTAAATTGGACATACTGGAGCTAAAAACATCACTCAAAGGCAAGCTCCTCTTTTGATACAAACAATTTAACAGTGATATGGATTCTCCTTCACCATTATCCGGTGCAACAATACCAGTTACATTATTTTGCATTGGACTCATTCTAACAGTGACTCTTGAACACCTCTTCACAACAATCCCAACCTAGACGTGTGGGAAAAAAACTAACAATGTTAAGCAAACCATGAGCTAAATTGTGATCCCTTAGATATACACTAACTCAAAAAGGAACAGAACATTATGATCAGTCAAGTGTCATGAAATCCATCTCAAGAACAACACTAAATGAAGAGTGAAAGCCTGGAGTCTCCTCAAACAAAAAAAACATTTCTAAACTAACCTTCGCGACAAAACACCAACTTGATGTGATATGTAGCTGAAAAAAAGTTGGTCTTAGACCTTAGACCCCACCCGCCCCCAGAGCAGAACAATCAAAACGCAGTCCCTGGATCCCTCACAGTCACTTTTTTACTACTTTTTTGTCTGAACAGCATTTTGAAGGAAGACTTCCTCTTGATTTTGGATTGTTTAAGTCCTGTCCACCAGAACAATGAGAGGAAATGACATTAAGCAAGGAACATCCCAGGCTTTAAAGACAGGGGCATTTTAAATCAACCACGTTAAATACTCACCAAGAGTCTGCATCATTTCATTCAACTGCTGATCCTCTTTGTCTTCCCTAAAAATGGAGAACATGTTTAGGTTTTTCAAGTTAGACATCCAGCTTGACCTCAGTGGCATTCCAGTCACTGCTTGAGACCATTGCAGATATTGAAATGCTACTCACATTTAAAAAAGAAAATGGGTCACAACTCACAAATTGTACAAACATTAAAGTGGCAACATTTCCCTACCTGAGCCTGTCTTCATCCAGTCCTTCTACAATGGCGTTTCTACCGTTCACAATCTCCATCAACCTCTCCATCAGCCCGTTCTCTCGCCGACGCTCCTCTGTAGACTTCAGATGATCTGTGATACCAGGGATAAGACCTGTGTTTGACAGGAGCACGACACTACAACATGGTAGCTGCTGATCTGTTAGGGGGATGTAAAGTGAACAGTTGAGGTGCTGTGTGAGCTTTGTGCCGCCTACCTGGTTTCTCCAACAGTCTGCGCAGCTCACCCTCCACCCCAGGCTGCTGACCCTCCAGGTCTTGAGTCTTAGCTCTGACAAATGCAATAAGTGATGTTTAAGCCATTGTAAATCCAAAATAGTGCATATACATTTGGGTAACATTTAACTTGACAAGTACTCACATGTACACAAGCTCTGACTCCCTCCTAATGTACGTCTGCTTCTTTCGGATCAGGTTGAACCAGTCAACCATCAGAGGGTCCATCAAAATGTCCCCCTTACCCTCTGCAAAAGGCCAGTGTCAAGGAAGTTCATTGGCAATACATTTAAAAAATGACATTTATTTGTGTAAGACTTATGAACAAAATTAAATCACATTGTTCCAGTCCAACATGCACATTGAGCCTTTGTCTAAGGGCTGTGTGTATACAAACACACCAGCCACAACCAATAGTACAAACTGGCCTGGGACAGAGAGAAGAGTCCCATTAACTCCCCCTGCCTCCTATCAGCAGGACAGCCAGGAGCATGTAAGGATTGAGGGAAGGAGTAAAGCAGTGAACCGGATAATAATATTAATATAACTGTGCCCAGATGGTGACCTTGAGCAGAGCAATCAGGCCCCCCTACTGCCCCTGCTCTGTCTGCAGCCACAGCCAGTCTCTGGGGCTGGTCAGCTATTCACCACCACCTCTCTATCACTCAAGGGGGATGGATCGTATCAGAGAGGGAGAAGGTGCCCCCATGTGGGCTGTGCCCGCCTCTCGCCTCATTGGGCCGTGGAGGAGGGAAATGGAACCTGTTCGGCAGTCACACCTCTCCCCTCCAGGCTGTGTGGGTTTGGATTCCTGTGTAAAATCCCAGGTGGGCTAGCAGGTGTCATGACTGTCCTGATCAGGTCAGGTTACAGGATACCACAACCCTACATATTATCTCTCAACCCCAACGGAGGAGAGATCTTGGGGTTTGAAGATGTGGGCGTTTTATGACCTCATGCCCCTGGTAAATCTCAGGCCACAGACACATTCCTTTGTCCTGTTACTATGGAGAACCAGCCTCAGAACATTAAATATGAAATAAAGGGACTTTGGAACAATGGTTTCCATCAGCCACAATGGTGGTCATGACGATAGATGGAATATGAAAATGTATGTAATTTTTGTTTTGTTATTAACGGTTAATCGATGGCGTTATTACAAAAACATTGTAACGTGAAGAGTTTTCCTAGTACATGTTTGATGTTTATACATTGTACGTTGTGTGGAATATGTCCAAATCAAAGGGAATGTTTTGGTAAAGATGAAATGTTAAGTTAGTTGTCTAAAATCGGATTTGAGAAAAACCTTGCTCTTAACTGGGTACGCCTAGTGAATTGCCCTTACAGGCGGTTACGCACACTTCTGACCCAAGGGTATAAAACCTGTGAGTGAAGAATTTACAGGGAAGACTGCGTGACCCAAGCTGCAGCTAAGGTCTAAAAAGTCAACGAACCCTAAACCCAACTCAAGTTTGAAGACAAAGAAATATTTTTCTGCCTCCCGGGTGGCGCAGTGGTTAAGGGTGCTGTACTGCAGCGCCAGCTGTGCCATCAGAGTCCCTGGGTTCGCGCCCAGGCTCTGTCGTAACCGGCCGCGACCGGGAGGTCCGTGGGGCGACGCACAATTGGCCTAGCGTCGTCCGGGTTAGGGAGGGCTTGGTCGGTAGGGATGTCCTTGTCTCATCGCGCACCAGCGACTCCTGTGGCGGGCCGGGCGCAGTGCGCGCTAACCAAGGTTGCCAGGTGCACGGTGTAGCCTCCGACACATTGGTGCAGCTGGCTTCCCGGGTTGGATGCGCGCTGTGTTAAGAAGCAGCACAGCTGGCTGGGTTGTGTATCGGAGGGCGCATGACTTTCAACCTTAGTCTCTCCCGAGCCCGTACGGGAGTTGTAGCGATGAGACAAGATAGTAGCTACTAACAATTGGATACCACGAAATTGGGGAGAAAAAGGGGTAAAATAAAATTTAAAAAACTATATTTTTCTACCCAAGCTACGAATGAGTAGATGTGTCTAAGCGGGTGAATTCAAGTCGAACCACCCCCTTCCAGAGCAAGGGTGAAGGAACAGACTCCTAAGCCAAAAGGACACGGACATCGTGAGGACGACCAGAAAGGTGCGACGGAGAAGTACGTCATCGAGCAGCCTGAATGGTCCACACGGAGAATCCACAGAGAACTTCCCCACATAATTACATCATTATATTCTGACCCATAAGAGCAGCAGTTTGGGGCAAGGCTAGGGTTAGAATAAGCATAGCTGACAAATTCACCCAAATGTATATTTCTTTCATATACTTTCTTTTTCTCTTTGAGTAACACTCGCCATAGTGTTATGACCCGTTATACTACGTTCTAATCAATAGCCTTTAAGGTGTATCTTTAATCATCATTTTAGCTTTTTAGTAAATAAATATTAAACTAAGATTGGTGTGGTACGAACTCATTGGCGAGACCCGGGTCCCTGCAGATTCACAGACTATACGACGTTCAGAACGAGATTGAAGAGGTAACTGGTTAATTAGTGGCTGTTGTAAAATCGATATTCTGATATTCTTTGAGTTAATTTGGGAAATAGAAAATCAATAAAAACTAACCTGGTGCCCCAGGTTAATGAGTTAATAATTGCTTGATTCAGTTAATCACGCAATTAGAAACTTTTAATCACTCGATGAGCAACAGTCGTCACATTAACTAATAGAACTTCACAACACAGGGATAACATGCTCACCATCAGAGCACAACTCAAAACTGAGAAGTGGAGGGACTGGGCCATTTCAATTGAAGTACATTAATAAATATCTAATCATAAAGGCTGGTCTATTTGGAAGTTAACTTGGAAATAAACATTGATCGAGGGGGAGAATCTCAATTGCATACTCCTTGCATCCTCTCCCTTCTCAAAACCCATTGGAGGAGAAGGTCAGAGGGGAGGGGCTTGGCTTTCTCATCTAATGGGTTGAGGCGAGGAGTACGCAATTGAGATTCTCCCATGGTGTCCTTCAAAATCCTGTCCTGAAAAAAGACCCAGTTAAGGTTGAAACATGGTCAGTCTTAACATAAACGACAAGCAATTCTGCACACAGTCCTTCAAAAGCCAGACTAGTGCCAAAACCAATAACTTACCTAAATGTCAAAGGGAGAAAGTGTATGCAGAGGACCTCTCTCCTACTTGCTTTGGCAAATAAACAATCGCTATTAGTCAACATCAACAAAGGAAGGAGAAACACTGGGAGTCAAGGGAAGTCCCAAGGCAAGTACCTTCCTCACAGCTGCGAAGCCTCTTCTCCATCTCCACTCCCTTCCTCTCCAAGTCACCCAGGCTGTCTCCAATCTCACGCAGCTCCTTCACTATCTGGTCCATAGGGATGTGATGGGACTTCCATTGAACAAAACAAAGAAAACCTATTGTGTCACCACCAATTGCTAATCCTGTGTAATTATTTAACTATGACCTGAATTTCATAAGAATATTACATATTTTCACATAGGATAGTTATTGCCTCTGATAAGCTCTAGTAACATGCCACTATTTATGTATGAGACATAACTGACAACTTACTGAGGGGGACCTCGTTTCAGACTGGGAGGTGTTTGTGGGTGACAAATACTTCCCATTTTTGGAGCCTAAGAGGTAGATAGAATAGGATTATTACATATTTAATGGCTGACACTCAGGGAGCCATTGTCACATAAGACTTAACTTCTGAAAATAAACAGGCTAAGACATAACAAAAACAAATTAAAACAATGGTTGAGACAATGTCTGGTAATAGAAAGTAAAGGCCCAGTCTAACCTGTGGAACCCTGGCGAGGCTGTTTAGGAGACATAGGGGGAGAATAATTGACATCCGTTGAGCCTAAAAGAAGAAAAAAACAAAAAAACAAAGTGTAACCGATTAATAAACTGCAAAATATAGACTCCAAATACATTGTTGCGATGCAATCACTGAACAGAGTTCTTGTCTTTACCCGATCCCGCAGAGCTGTGGTGAGGCTTATTGGGAGTTGGAACCCTGTGCCAGACAGGAACCAGGGGAGGAGTGGACAACAGAGGAGTAGAATAATTCCCATTTTTAGTACCTAGAAGGTGAAGCGCGATAATTTAAAAATCACAAGTCATCGAAAATGTTTACTCAATCATTTATGAAACACTACTCTGCCAACTATAGAGGATAAGATAATAAAAAGCAGGTACCCAAGCCTCCAGAGCCGCAACGGGGCTGCTTGGGAGACGGAGCTCTGTGAGACACCGGGCCAGGTGGAGGGTTGAAGGCTGCTGGGGGAATCGGAGGAGAGGTAGAGCTGATGTTGACGATGATACTAGTAGCGAAAGACTTCGAGATGGCTTCAGGTTTGGGTTGCTCAACAATGATCGCATGGTCCTCAGAGTCAGAGGTCCTGGAGAAAGAGGGTGCATGTAAGGAGCAGGAAAAGATTGGACTTTCCCCTGAAATCAACCAATTTGGATTGAACATAGAGTAAGTACAAACAGAACATTCAACCTCACCTTAAATATTTAGAAATAATGGAGGTGAGAAAATAGTGGAGGGGGTCATCAGAGGGAACTCTGGGAAACTAGTTAGTGTTGCACTAGGGTTCATTTCAGGCATAGCACTCCTTGGGACTTGTGAGGATGGGGGAGGAGAGTGGCTGCAATTTGAGCCAATCAGCCATAACAGAGCAGGGCGAGGCAGGATGAATCCGGAGGCTGGAGGAGTGGATAAATGCGACGCCCAACTGGTTAGCTCTCCAGATCAGATATATAATTTAATCTCTCACCCGGGTGACAATACCTGCCTTCCCTTTGTGTGGATGTACAGGATTAGAAAGAGAAAGTGGTTGATTAACAGATGAGCAGTCCAGACTTACTTCAGTCCTGGTCCATTTTTAACAGGCTTGAGCTTTGATCGCCAGTTAACAGGAGCCTCTGCACAGTCTGCACTTACTGCCAAAGAGACATACATTTTGAAAGGAGAGTAGATGATTCAAGCTCATTATCAAATTCTACAATTCTATTTAATGTTAAAAATAAAAACATTTAAAAAGGGCTAAACAAGATGGGATAACTAAATAAAAAGTGGCTGTTAGTAAAGACTGCTAATGCACTAGCAGCTCATCTTATTTTCATGCACTTCAAAACAGACTTTTGTTAAACTGTATGGAAATGCTGTTCGTGGCTACACCCTTGCATTAACAACAAGGTAATCGAAAGCGTTCTAGCTTTTGAAGTTTCCCCTATGACCCATTGTAAAAACATGATCGTGATAAAAAAAGTTCTGAAAATGAAATGGAATTGAAAAAGCTTGCCTTTGGTGCTGAAGGATACGGTTGTTGGTCTGGCGCTGGCTTTGTTGACGGTGTTAAGCAATTCCTTATTGCTGGTGAAGAGTTGTCCTGCTGTGCCTGGACCACATTTAGCCTGCTTCCAGCTGGGGAGGTCAGCTGAGCTTAGCACATCTCCAAACCTGGGAAGCAATACTATCACCATTAGGTTTGGAAATGTACATTTAGTAATAGCTGACATCCACAAAATGATATGAACTGTGGCTGTGCACACTCGAACAAGACTAAAAGCCTATAGGTAAGCACATAGGCCTTTAATCACCTTCTTTCTGCTGGTCGGATAACAAAATATCTGGTGTTATTGTTGTTGCAGTTCGCTTCAGCTAGTTTCTGGGTAATGACAGCCCTGGCTCGGTTCTTCTCTTCCTCAGGATTCAGGGGTACCCTCGGCAGTCCTGAGGGGGCTGGGGACTTCTGACTGCTGGAGGTTGAGGTAGATGACTGGAAGAACCTCTGCCGTGCTGCCTGGGTTCTCTGGGCCGAGCTGGTCCAGGGTTGGGGAGCTGGGGTGGTGGTCTCCACTGGCTTCAAGACCACCTTGATGGGGGTCAAAGGCACAGAGGTGGAGCAGGAGACAGACTGGACTCTGCTGGTGTCACTTTTGGATTCAACTTTGGCGCTTGGGCATCCGGGTTTTGATGACAACCCCAGAGGAGGGAGGCTCGTTGCAGCCATTCTTAGTGTTCTGGTCATCATTACAGATGAAGATACCTGGCTCCTTCCCTGGTTTATAGGCCCCAGCCAGGAGGACGATGGAGCATTCACTGCACCTAGTGAAAGGTGCAACATAAAAGGTGTCAACACGTTTTAACCATAATGGTGGATCTGGTTTCTATGTTTAAAGTGAACATTTACTTGAAGCAGCTCCTGTGGTAAAGCTTCCCCTCGATAAAGTGCCGTTGGACCAGATGAACGTGGCATTTGCACACAACACATTTACTGCTGAGAGTGCCTGTCTTATTGGACCTCTCCACCAAAACTTCAGTCTTCTGTGGAAGAGAAAAAAAGTGTTTTGGTCAGGTGAACTAAACTCCCCCCTGTCAACTGCGTTTATTTTCAGCAAAATTAACATGTGTAAATATTTGTATGAACATAAGATTCAACTACTGAGACAAACTGAACAAGTTCCACAGACATGTGACTAACAGAAATGGAATAATGTGTGAGAGTCCAATGGTAACGAGGCATTACACAACTCTAGCCAACGCTTGGCATTGCGATCTTAAGCTTGTGTGTGGCTGCTCGGCCATGGAAACCCATTTCATGAAGCTCTCTATGAACAGTTATTGTGCTGACGTTGCTTCCAGAGGCAGTTTGGAACTCTGTAGCTAGTGTTGCAACCGAGGACAGACGATTTTTACACGCTACAGCACTCGGCAGTCCTGTTCTGTGACTGACCACATCGCAGCTGAGCCATTGTTGCTCCTTTACATTTCCACTTCACAATAACAGCACTCACAGTTGACTGGGGCAGCTCTAGCAGGGCAGACATTTTACAAACTGACTTGTTGGAAAGGTGGCATCTTATGACAGTGCCACATTGAAAGTCACTCAGCTCTGCAGTAAGGCCATTCCACTGCCAATGTTTGTCTACAGAGATTTTATTGTGTGCTTGAAATTATACACCTGTTAGCAATGGGTGTGGCTGAAATAAAATCCACTAATTTGAAGGGTTGTCCACATTCTTTTGTATATATTGTGTACATTTAGTAGTTCATATATATATATATATATATACATATATATTTCTTTAAATAGACATTAAAGAACCATTTGTACCTGAACAGCAGCTCTGGTTGCTTTGGGGGAGGTTTTCACCATGAGAGAGGGAGGTTGGCGATTCTCTATTGCCATTTTAGACACTATGGTTTTGGCCACCACCGGGAGATTCTTCTTTCCACATGGCTCCTCCTTGGAGCCCTCTGCTGGTCTTTTCACAGCACCCACCCCTCCAACTGGAAAAAACAACATTGGCCATCAGAAATTAGAGGGTTGAGCCACAATACTCTAGTCTACAATAGCTCAGTAGAGATGCTTTGTGAAACTGAAATAGTTTGAATATACTATCTTTTAAACCAATAACCATAAACAATTTGAAAAACATTTGACAATATTTAAATGTACTACTGATTGTAAGGACAGGCACATTTCACTAAACGGGTTTGAAGCATTGTTTCACCCAATTTAACATACGCATGTATTTCTCACAATCACCTTAAGTAACACCGCACCAGGAAAGAAAACACTTAAAGTGCAACATATAGGCTAGTGCTCCAATGTAACAAAGCTGCCTCAAGTCAGAGTCTTACTAGGGTTGCGTCCGTGGAAGTAGTTGTAGTACTGTGAGACGTAGGTGAGGATGCTCAGTCGGTCTGGGATCCTCAGGGCCACCATGTCCTCTGCATCCAGCAGAGCAGCGATCCCCAGCTTGTCCTCTGCAACCCGGAAAGCCTGAAGTTAGAAATAAACACTTGTTTTATTAACCAACCCTAAAGTCATAGAGACAACAATTAGAGGGGTCAGGTGCATTGGAGTTCCCCCTAGCATGCAGAACACATAACATTGTACATGTTTACAAACTTAACTTTTAACACTTACAAAGCAGAAGTAACAAGGAAAAATCTTACATCATTTGAATAACACTTTCCCAATGTTCTTGAGTGTTTCTTAAAATACAAAGCAGCTACTTAATTTAACTGTAAACAAGCCAGACAAAATGGTATCTTCAGAAATAGAAAATAGTGTAGTCCAGCCAGCAGCTGTTTGTGGCCCAATGCCAGGGAGGTCTGGACAGGGGGTGAATAATGAATAGCACATTTCCTGTGCACACTCAGCCCTGGGAACAAGGAGGGAGAAGGACAACGGGGCATTGTTTGGGATCAACCTGATGTGCTCATTAAAATGTTAAAGTACAGCCTTGCAGAACGGCATATTCGTTCGTGTTGGAGGAGGAGGAGAAAGGCCAAACAACTTCTACATTTGTGAGATTCTCTGTATAACAGA
The DNA here is from genome assembly GCF_034236695.1 of Oncorhynchus nerka. Lineage (NCBI taxonomy): Eukaryota > Metazoa > Chordata > Actinopteri > Salmoniformes > Salmonidae > Oncorhynchus > Oncorhynchus nerka. Next base: position 6,520 of record NW_027036917.1, on the reverse strand, counting down.
AACGGAACTGCCCATTGATGCTGTACAAAACAGAGTCTGGACAAAACAAATGTATATTTGAGTCTGTAGTAGATACCCACCAGTGAGAGAAACTCACATGACGACTGCACCTCCTTGTCATGAACAAAGACTACTGTCAATGTATATGGATGTTTGGGACCCACCATGGGGGAATTCCTTCCTAGTTGGTTGCACAAATACGACTAGCGCTTACTTTAAAACTTGAGAGAAAACTTGCAGCACTTTCTGTGTGGCTTAAGTTCTTCTTATGCAAACCCTCAAGCAGTGTTGTCTCATCATACTGTTAACATTTGTAAATGGACCTTTTTATCGTGCGGATCGAGTGGCCCACAGATAACAGTAAGCCTCATTCATAATGAATAACCCAGGGAGCCTCTTCTAGTACTCAGGTTCTTAACAGACGCATTGGGGGATCGGCACGACTAGCAGCTAGTGTTTTGCAACAGATCCTGGAGAGCATAGAACACTGAGGTCTGTAATCCAAAATCAGAGGAAACCAGCACAGAGAACAACTAAATTATGGACAAGTCCCAGCTGCGCTGCTGTTTGACTCATTCTTATCCTAACAGTCCTAACACACTTCCTGCTATGAAGGAAATAGAGGGGTGGGGGACAAAACAGTTGGCCAAATAATTCCAAAGAGTTAACAACAAGTTAAATTCAACCAAGTCAAACATAGTATCTGATGTTAATAGTTAAGCCGGCATCTGTCGAAGTATCAATAGAAATGAGTGCAACTAGCCAAAGTCACTACCAAGTGAATTGTTAGGCAGTATAACACTCACTGACTTGACATGTTCATTACAACTCGCAGATGACATTCTCCTCACATTAAAACAGCAACATAGGACAGACCTTGTATAGCACCCCAAGGAGAGATGGTTTCCCAAACTACAGTTGGTATACGAATAACCTTGCCTGGGACACAAAATCCTAGGAATCCATGTTGTTCAGTTATCAGCTGGGAAAGACGTTCAGCATTTAGCTACAGCGTTTACATACTATGCATGCTAGGGAAGCAATAGGTCACATTTATGGTGAGCCATCACATTCTTTTCAAGAGGTTGCATTCAACATCACCCTTCAGAGCAAAATGTGTTTGCCCCAGTTCAATATAAACACTGAGATGCATATCAAAATAACCATGAATTGACTTGTGCAATTCCAGTCCTTTGGAGACGTCACTAGTAAAAATAGGCCTGAATGTTACAAAGGACATGATGCATTTGTAACAATGCAATCACCTCAAACACAAACCAACTGACTTCTGATAAGATGGTCAAACAGTTCAGTATGGTCATGTCAAGCGTACAACCTTTAACTGTGCTGATGTTACATGCATAAATAGACAGTACATCTTACCAAGTTGTTGTTGTCAAAAACATCCTCTTTATTCAGGGAGTCGTTAGTCTCTGAATATAGAAACACAGGGAAACAATCATTCACATTGTGGAGGTTGATCAAAGGTTATTCCCATGTGAATTTGGGTGCCTAACTGCCCTGTTCAAGATAAATTACCAGGCTTCTGGGATATAACAAAGATAATATTCTAGTCCACTAGTATAGCAAGAAATCTTGTGGGAATGGTTATGCTGTGAAGTTTCTTTCTGTTTCAGACATTTAGTACATAAAATCAAATGTGTTCTCTTGTTAATCAAGAATGATGTTTGGACTTAACTGAAACTCTAAAAGTTTGACTAGGGCACATTTAATTTCCATTCATGTGACATTATGCAATGTATTGATTAAAAATAAGGATCACATGCATACCTACATTGAAACTATGGAAAAAACAAACATACCTTTACTCATAGTTACCACTTATGAATATGGATATTTGCCTATGCTAATCTAGCCTAATTGATGAACATGCTTAGATAAATATAGGTTACATTTTTTATTCAACCAAAATGTTGTCAAGCCTCTGGCTAGAGGGGGACTTCCGACACCATTATTGAGGCAAGGGAAGCCACTGGGAACACTTTCCTTCAAAATAAATAGAACATGATAGCAAATAGCGCTTCGTTCCTATTGTATGTAGTGTTCCATGGGATTACATTAGGCCAAACGTTACATGAGAACATTACTTTTCTAAATCATGATTTGAAGCTATAGTCTAAGCTACAAAATGTGTTTGCAAAGTAAGAAGACAATGACAAAACATTAAAATGTTGTTTGGTTATGATACAAATGGAACGGCGACAGTAGGCTAAGGTTTCCCAAACTCGGTAACGTTAGACGTTTTGGTTTTTGCCCTAACATTAAATCAGCTGATTCAAGTCAACTAATCAAGCTTTGATCATTTGAAATCAGCTGTGTAGTGTTATGGCAAGTAATACCGAGTTTAGAAAACGCCGAGGTCGGTTACTCATAAATATTATAAGATTTTAACTGTAGCTTTAGCAGCGAATGGCCATCGAAGTGTTTGGAAGTATTGATGGTTTGCAGCTGCTAATGATCTGTTGCACCTGATTAACCATTACGTTGAACATCAATTATTCAGCCAAATCTATATTTTAAAGTCACATTAATGCTTACATTAGGGTCGGTCTGTACTTATGGATAAGCGCACAGAACGCCAACCCGTCCTAAAAGTTGTCATGTTGATGACAGCCACATCTCATTACCCATCGCACTGAAGTTTGCACCACTGTTGAAGCGCCTTGATGGCAGCCATCCTTCCTGGAGCGCGTCCTGTCAAATAAATGACTCCCGAAAAAAATATCTATACAAAGAAGTATGCAGCCAGTGGTGTTATGTCTTATTTCAGGTAATGTACAGGTAGTAGAAAGCAGATACCGATTACCAAGAAAGAAAAGCCAGTTCAGTGTTCAATCATCAGCTGATGGTCGCATTTGATTCGCTACCATTGCATAGCTCATGAAAAAGTATATTGGCGTGACGCAAGGGGCGAGGCTTTGGTTCAGTAGCCTAATTAACGCTGTTAATTATAATTTTACACCGTGACATAATTGCACTTTTTAATAATCACAGTGTTGGCAATTAATCGGTCCTTTTTAGTGTCTGTCCGGTTATCAAATATTCATTTGCATTATATCCTGAATAGTCTATTTCAGAGGTAATCATTGGTATAGAAATATATTTCAATATTTACACTATTATTTGAAGTCTGTGTGGTTTTTAATATCATTACTGTTTTCATGGACAAATAGGCTATAGGCCTACATTAACACTAATGAGCAGACATTAGTGTTGAAGCCTTAATGAGCAACTCAATTAGGCTATGAATACAAAGGATTCAGCTGAGCCCTTTTGCTCATTTGCATATGGGTCATTTGCATATGGGGCATTTTCATTCGAAAACCAATGATACATATTTTAAGTTACATGTTGCAAACTCGGAAGGGGCTTAAAGTCTCCATGAAACGAATTAACCAGAATCAGACCCACTGACCCATTTGGGTCACCAATGGTGGTTTTTCAAATTTGACCCAAATGAGATGGGCCTAAATGAAGATGGAGTGACTGGGATACTCTCTAATTGTGAGGATTGGACAGCAATCAAAAAAAGCTGGAGTGTCTGAGTATGACCCAACATAGGAGAAACTGACCCACCAAGAACTCGCGACGACCTCAAACTAGATGCATAGTTTACAAGAGATTAGATGGACATTGATATATTTATTACAAACAGCAACAAAAAACATTTACTTTTGTAAATAATACAAGTAGCCTAATACAGAGTAGGAACAACATACCAAAAAAAGAAAACAAAATACATTGGGGAAAACGTGTGTGGTATCACTGTAATTACACTAAAACGTTTTTTATATTCATTGTTTTAACATAATAGCAAAATATGTGTTACCAGGCCTTGAAATCTACAGAATATAAAGATATGGATAGTTTAATTATTACTGAAGCAAATGCACACTGGCAATAAATATCCTGCTGACAATGAATATACATACAGTTATAATAATACCTATGGGGTTTTCTCATTTGGGCAAAAGACCATCCTCTGTCCTCTCTCCTCCATGACCAGGAAACCGATAACTGGTCAAGAGTGTGTCAAGTTGTTAGGAGGCAAACAAAAGAGTGTCCTCCCCTTCTCAATAGCCAATTTTCATCAAGGATATTCATGTGTATCTTACCACGGAAGGGTTTTGAAATCGTCCACACCCACTTTGAATCAGCGTATTGATTTGTCAGAGGAGAAAAACATGCACATATATTTTTTTAAATATTCTACTTGTTGTTTGTTTTATCTATAAAATCTAACTTCATTTGTTTGGATCACTTTACACTTATTTTGGGATCCACCCCAGTAAACGTAATTTGCCTAATGACGAGTCAGTGGAGAAGGACCGTATCATTTCAAGTAAGCGCATTTCCATCCACGTTCACCCTCCTCGCCGACTGTCCTCGATGACCTTTTTCCCTTTACAAAGGAGGCAAGAGAGGAGGTGAGTAAATCTAACTGATAAAAGGCCCATGAAAGGAGAAGAGATTTCATTACCAGAGGGGGGCACTGTTAGACTACAGAGAGACTTCTGAAAACATACAGAAGACTCAAGCTAACACTCAAGCAGAGCCGGCCCTGGGCACAAGTGACATAGGCGCTCGACCCCCCCGGCCTTAATGGGGCCCCCAACTTTTAAAAAACGAGTCGAGGACTCTACTTAATGTTCAGCTTTAGAATAGTAGAATACACAAGATGTGCCGTGCGTTAGAAGTTTTCCTCTTGCTATGTCAGTCACCCAAATAACTCCTCAGCTAGCATTTTTTAGATTGGTAAGTTAGTCTACCCAGCTACCTAAACTTGTAGTATAGTAGTCATGGGCAAATTAATTACCGACCGTGCACAAAGGGCATGTGTGCAGGGGCCCTTACCTCCAGGGGCCCCCCTTTGATTTTGTTAGTCACTGTCAATCAGATATCATATTAACATGCTATAAGTCATGGCAAAATATGTAGAATTTTAGTAAATTAACTTTAAAACTTAAAATGTTTCTCTCCTCTGTCAAAAGGGCCCCTAAAAGGCTAGGGCCGGCCCTGCACTCAAGATTTACATTCTCCTTTCATTACAATCCTTCCAACTCCCTATTCATATCCCCGGATTCTGCATTGGAATTTGCAGTGACCTTGGCCAAGTGCTGTCATATCCCATGTTTCTTCCACAGAACTAAAGGCTGTTCATGTCATACAGGAGATTGGCCATACAAAAAAGGCCAACGTCTAAGCCCGAAGGAAGTGCTCTGACTGTGAGGCTGAAAATCCATTAGACTTGGAACAGCTGCTCTTTCCATGCTCTGAAAATCAACATGATACAGTTTAGTAGGATAAATAGTGCCAACTCTGGAAAAGTAGTGATAATGATGATACAGGCTATTCTTAATAGTCCCATCCTGCAAATATGTTTCAGCCGACTGTACTTTAAAAAAACATCGATATACAGTATAGCTCAAGACGATACAATATGTGAGTTGTCTTGATATACAAACAGTGATAGCCTCTCTCTGATGTATTTAAATGGCAGCACTGTTGTAAAAAGTTCATCTTTCTCAGCAAAAAACAACATGTTTTTGCCTCGTAATCTTCAGAAGGCGTTCCTGTCATTGGGGGCAGTCATTTTTCAGCCACTTCCATTGTTTCCTGCGAGGGCCTGTGGCAGCACGCAGACATCCTGCCTCTCGGTCTGCAGTGAAGGTAACAGGATAGCCCCGGCCAGGGTTGGGCTTGTCATCGATGAGATCATTGAGAAGTCATCAGAGCGTTTCCTCTTTTGATTTGACCCTAATCTGATGGCTAATGTAAGAGCATTTAGTCACCAGTAAAAAGGCAGAATATCTAAAGACCCTGAGGTGATGGATGAAGCTCAGGACTGTATATCGGAGTTTTACATGTATTATGTACAGATTTATTTAGGTGTGAAAAATCATGAATTTATTAAATAAGGAATTTATTCTGAATTGACTCACCTGGATAAATAAAGGTTCAATAAAATGAACCACCTCAGTGGGGAATGTGAAACGATAACAATGTTATCTTTGTTTCATGTGTTCAAGAGTTCAAGATAGTGAATGATAGAAACTGAAATTGTTCAGCCAAAGTATAAAGAAACATTAAGGATAAAATGTCAAGATGTTGCTATGGATATACTATATATTTATAAGATGTTGTTATGGATATACTATATATTTATAAGATGTTGTTATGGATATACTATATATTTATAAGATGTTGCTATGGATATACTCTATATTTATAAGATGTTGTTATAGATATACTATATATTTATAAGATGTTGTTATGGATATACTATATATTTATAAGATGTTGCTATGGATATACTCTATATTTATAAGATGTTACTATGGATATACTATATATTTATAAGATGTTACTATGGATATACTATATATTTATAAGATGTTACTATGGCTATACTATATATAAGATGTTACTATGGATATACTATATATTTATAAGATGTCGCTATGGATATACTATATATAAGATGTTACTATGGATATGC
>NW_027036916.1:0-16418 GCF_034236695.1 Oncorhynchus nerka | reverse complement strand
AGTTTGGGCTTGTTGCAGTACTGCAGTGTGGGCTTGTTGCAGTGCTGTGGCAGGGGCTTGTTGCAGTGCTGTTGGTGCTGCAGTGTGGGCTTGTTGCAGTGCTGTGACAGGGGGCTTGTTGCGGTGCTGGGCTTGTTGCAGTGCTGTGGCAGGGGCTTGTTGCGGTGCTGGGGCTTGTTGCAGTGCTGTGGGGCTTGTTGTGGTGCGGGCTTGTTGCAGTGCTGTGTGGGCTTGTTGCAGTGCTGTGGCAGGGTGGAGCTTGTTGCAGTGCTGTGGCAGGGGCTTGTTGCAGTGCTGTGGGGGCTTGTTGCGGTGCTGTGGCAGGGCTTGTTGCGGTGCTGTGGCAGGGGCTTGTTGCAGTGCTGTGGCAGGGAAAACTGTTGCGGTGCTGTGGCAGGGGCTTGTTGCGGTGCTGTGGCAGGGGCTTGTTGCGGTGGGCTTGTTGCAGTGCTGCAGTGTGGGCTTGTTGCAGTGCTGCGGCTTGTTGCAGTGCTGTGGCAGTGGGCTTGTTGAGGTGCTGTGGCAGGGGCTTGTTGCAGTTGTGGCAGGGGCTTGTTGCGGTGCTGTGGCAGGGGCTTGTTGCAGTTTGGGCTTGTTGCGTGCTGCTGTGTGGGCTTGTTGCAGTGCTGGGCTTGTTGCAGTGCTGCAGGGCTTGTTGCGGTGCTGTGGCAGGGGCTTGTTGAGTGCTGTGGCAGGGGCTTGTTGCAGTGCTGTGGCAGGGGCTTGTTGCGGTGCTGTGACAGGGGCTTGTTGCAGTGCTGTGGCAGGGGCTTGTTGCGGTGCTGTGGCAGGGGCTTGTTGCAGTGCTGTGGCAGGGGCTTGTGGCAGGGGCTTGTTGCGGTGCTGTGGCAGGGGCTTGTTGCAGTGCTGTGGCAGGGGCTTGTTGCGGTGCTGTGGCAGGGGCTTGTTGCGGTGCTGTGGCAGGGGCTTGTTGCGGTGCTGTGGCAGGGGCTTGTTGCAGTGCTGTGGCAGGGGCTTGTTGCAGTGTGGGCTTGTTGCAGTGCTGCAGTGTGGGCTTGTTGCAGTGCTGTGGCAGGGGCTTGTTGCAGTTTGGGCTTGTTGCAGTGCTGCAGTGTGGGCTTGTTGCAGTGCTGTGGCAGGGGCTTGTTGCAGTGCTGTGGCAGGGGCTTGTTGCGGTGCTGTGACAGGGGCTTGTTGCGGTGCGGGCTTGTTGCAGTGCTGTGGCAGGGGCTTGTTGCGGTGCGGGCTTGTTGCAGTGCTGTGTGGGCTTGTTGTGGTGCGGGCTTGTTGCAGTGCTGTGTGGGCTTGTTGCAGTGCTGTGGCAGGGGCTTGTTGCAGTGCTGTGGCAGGGGCTTGTTGCGGTGCTGTGGCAGGGGCTTGTTGCGGTGCTGTGGCAGGGGCTTGTTGCGGTGCTGTGGCAGGGGCTTGTTGCGGTGTGGGCTTGTTGCAGTGCTGCAGTGTGGGCTTGTTGCAGTGCTGCGGCAGGGGCTTGTTGCAGTGCTGTGGCAGGGGCTTGTTGAGGTGCTGTGGCAGGGGCTTGTTGCGGTGCTGTGGCAGGGGCTTGTTGCGGTGCTGTGGCAGGGGCTTGTTGCAGTTTGGGCTTGTTGCAGTGATGCTGTGTGGGCTTGTTGCAGTGTGGGCTTGTTGCAGTGCTGCAGTGTGGGCTTGTTGCGGTGCTGTGGCAGGGGCTTGTTGAGGTGCTGTGGCAGGGGCTTGTTGCAGTGCTGTGGCAGGGGCTTGTGGCAGGGGCTTGTTGCGGTGCTGTGGCAGGGGCTTGTTGCAGTGCTGTGGCAGGGGCTTGTTGCGGTGCTGTGGCAGGGGCTTGTTGCAGTGCTGTGGCAGGGGCTTGTTGCGGTGCTGTGGCAGGGGCTTGTTGCAGTGCTGTGGCAGGGGCTTGTTGCAGTGTGGGCTTGTTGCAGTGCTGCAGTGTGGGCTTGTTGCAGTGCTGCAGTGTGGGCTTGTTGCAGTGCTGTGGCAGGGGCTTGTTGCAGTTTGGGCTTGTTGCAGTGCTGCAGTGTGGGCTTGTTGCAGTGCTGTGGCAGGGGCTTGTTGCAGTGCTGTGGCAGGGGCTTGTTGCGGTGCTGTGACAGGGGCTTGTTGCGGTGCGGGCTTGTTGCAGTGCTGTGGCAGGGGCTTGTTGCGGTGCGGGCTTGTTGCAGTGCTGTGTGGGCTTGTTGTGGTGCGGGCTTGTTGCAGTGCTGTGTGGGCTTGTTGCAGTGCTGTGGCAGGGGCTTGTTGCAGTGCTGTGGCAGGGGCTTGTTGCGGTGCTGTGGCAGGGGCTTGTTGCGGTGCTGTGGCAGGGGCTTGTGGCAGGGGCTTGTTGCGGTGCTGTGGCAGGGGCTTGTTGCGGTGTGGGCTTGTTGCAGTGCTGCAGTGTGGGCTTGTTGCAGTGCTGCGGCAGGGGCTTGTTGCAGTGCTGTGGCAGGGGCTTGTTGAGGTGCTGTGGCAGGGGCTTGTTGCGGTGCTGTGGCAGGGGCTTGTTGCGGTGCTGTGGCAGGGGCTTGTTGCAGTTTGGGCTTGTTGCAGTGCTGATGTGTGGGCTTGTTGCAGTGTGGGCTTGTTGCAGTGCTGCAGTGTGGGCTTGTTGCGGTGCTGTGGCAGGGGCTTGTTGAGGTGCTGTGGCAGGGGCTTGTTGAGGTGCTGTGGCAGGGGCTTGTTGCAGTGCTGTGGCAGGGGCTTGTTGCAGTGCTGTGGCAGGGGCTTGTTGCGGTGCTGTGACAGGGGCTTGTTGCAGTGCTGTGGCAGGGGCTTGTTGCGGTGCAGGCTTGTTGCAGTGCTGTGTGGGCTTGTTGTGGTGTGGGCTTGTTGCGGTGCTGTGGCAGGGGCTTGTTGCAGTGCTGTGGCAGGGCTTGTTGCGGTGCTGTGGCAGGCTTGTTGCAGTGCTGTGGCTTGTTGCGGTGCTGTGGCAGGGCTTGTTGCGGTGCTGTGGGCTTGTTGCAGTGCTGTGGCAGGGGTTTGTTGCGGTGCTGTGGCAGGGGCTTGTTGCAGTGCTGTGGCAGGGGCTTGTGGCAGGGGCATGTTGCGGTGCTGTGGCAGGGGCTTGTGGCAGGGGCTTGTTGCGGTGCTGTGGCAGAGGCTTGTTGCAGTTTGGGCTTGTTGCAGTGCTGCTCTGTGGGCTTGTTGCAGTGTGGGCTTGTTGCAGTGCTCCAGTGTGGGCTTGTTGCGGTCCTGTGGCGGGCTTGTTGAGGTGCTGTGGCAGGGCTTGTTGCAGTTTGGGCTTGTTGCAGTGCTGCGTGTGGGCTTGTTGCAGTGCTGTGGCAGGGGCTTGTTGAGGTGCTGTGGCAGGGCTTGTTGCAGTTTGGGCTTGTTGCAGTGCTGCTGTGGGGCTTGTTGCAGTGTGGGCTTGTTGCAGTGCTGCAGTGTGGGCTTGTTGCGGTGCTGTGGCAGGGCTTGTTGCGGAGGGCTGCGGTGTGGGCAGGGGCTTGTTGCATTGAGGGCTTGTTGCGGTGCTGTGGCAGGTGCTTGTTGCAGAGGGCTTGTTGGCGTGGGCTTGTTGCCGTGCTGCGGTTTGTTGCAGTGTGGGCTTGTTGCAGTGCTGCGGTGTGGGCTTGTTGCAGTGTGGGCTTGTTGCGGTGCTGTGGTAGGGGCTTGTTGCAGTGAGGGCTGAGCGGGGCTGTGGCAGGGAGCTTGTTGCGGTGCTGTGGCAGGGGCTTGTTTGCGGTGCTGTGGCAGGGCTTGTTGCAGTTGGGCTTGTTGCAGTGCTGCTGTGTGGGCTTGTTGCAGTGTGGGCTTGTTGCAGTGCTGCAGTGTGGGCTTGTTGCGGTGCTGTGGCAGGGGCTTGTTGAGGTGCTGTGGCAGGGGCTTGTTGCAGTTTTGGGCTGTGGCAGTGCTGCAGTGTGGGCATGTTGCAGTGCTGTGGCAGGGGCTTGTTGAGTGCTGTGGCAGGGGCCTGTTGCAGTTTGGGCTGTTGCAGTGCTGCTGTGTTGGCTTGTGCAGTGTGGGCTTGTTGCAGTGCTGCAGTGTGGGCTTGTTGCGGTGCTGTGGGCTTGTTGCATTGAGGGCTTGTTGCGGTGCTGTGGCAGGGCTTGTTGCATTGAGGGCTTGTTGCGGTGCTGTGGCGTGGAAGCTTGTTGCGTGTGCTTGTGGCAGTGTGGGCTTGTTGCAGTGTGGCTTGTTGCGGTGCTGTGGTAGGGGCTTGTTGCAGTGTGGGCTTGTTGCAGTGCTGTGGCAGGGGCTTGTTGCAGTGAGGCTTGAGCGGGGCTGGCAGGGGCTTGTTGCAGTGCTGAGTGCTGCGGTGTGGGCTGTTGCAGTTTGGGCTTGTTGCAGTTTGGGCTTGTTGCCGTGCTGCGGCTGTTGCAGTGCTGCGGCTTGTGGCAGTGCTGCGGCTTGTTTCAGTGCTGAGGTGCTGCTGTGTGGGCTTGTTGCAGTTTGGGCTTGTTGCAGTGCTGAGGTGCTGCTGTGTGGGCTTGTTGAAGTGCTAATGTGCTGCGGCAGGGGGCTTGTTGCAGTGTTGGGCTTGTTGCCGTGCTGCGGTTGTTGCGGTGTGGGCTTGTTGCGGTGCTGTGACAGGGCTTGTTGCAGTGCTGTGGCAGGGGGCTTGTTGCAGTTGCGGCTTTGTTGCAGTGCTGCGGCAGTGGCTTGTTGCAGTGCTGTTGCAGAGCTTGTTGCAGTGCTGTTGCAGAGGCTTGTTGCAGTGCTGTGGCAGGGGCTTGTTGCAGTGCTGCGGCAGGGAGCTTGTTGCAGTGAGGGCTTGCTGCTGTGAGGGCTTGTTGCAGTGAGGGCTTGTTGCTGTGCTTGTTGCTGTGAAGGCTTGTTGCAGTGAGGGCTTGTTGCAGTGAGGCTTGTTCATCTTCAGGGAATGATCTTTTAATCAGGTGTCTTGTTGTTTTTCTAGCATGGTTTGTTTTTATCAGAGATGGAGGGAGGAGGGTCTCTGTTGCTTCATTCAGAAAAGGAAGTGGAGCAGGTGTCCTTGTTACAAAACCCTCGGCGATATAGAAAAGAGTAGCTACGAAGTGTACAGCTCGCTAGGACAGTGGCTGACAGTGGTCCCAGACACTGCTTCAGCTAGCAGTAGCTAGTTAGCTGACAGTGGAGGATGGCATCTTCACCTCTCTCTCTCTCCTCTCTCTCTCTCTCTCTCTCTGTCTCTCTCTCTCTCTCTCTCGTTTAGTGACTTCCACAGCAGCAGCTACAGTTGCAGTTTGGGCTTTGTCTCTCAGACACCAGATGCTTCCACCATGTGCAAAACCATCTTGCATGGGATCTGCACAACTCTAAACACAGTAAGCTGCGTGTGTGTGTGTGTGTGTGTGTGTGTGTGTGTGTGTGTGTGTTTGTATTTTCTACACACACGGTCAAAATGCTTATTCCCGTGGACTGCCTTAGTTTATAATTCCGTGGACTGCCTTGGTTTATAAATCATGGACTGCCTTAGTTTATAATTCCGTGGACTGCTTATCTTATAATTCCGTGGACTGCCTTGTTTATAATTCCGTGGACTGCCTTAGTTTATAATTCAGTGGACTGCCTTAGTTTATAATTCCGTGGACTGCCTTAGTTTACAATTCCGTGGACTGCCTTAGTTTATAATTCTGTGGACTGCCTTGCTTATAATTCATTGGGCTTGTTATAATTCCGTGGACTGCCTTAGTTTATAATTCCGTGGACTGTTAGCTTATAATTCCGTGGACTGCCTTAGCTTATAATTCCGTGGACTGCCTTGTTGCAATTCCGTGGACTGCCTTAGCTTATAATTCCGTGGACTGCTTTACCTTATAATTCCGTGGACTGCCTTAGCTTATAATTCCGTGGACTGCCTTAGTTTATAATTCCGTGGACTGCCTTATTTTATAATTCCGTGGACTGCCTTAGTTTATAATTCCGTGGACTGCCTTAGTTTATAATTCCGTGGACTGCCTTAGCTTATAATTCCGTGGACTGCCTTAGCTTATAATTCCGTGGACTGCCTTACCTTATAATTCCGTGGACTGCCTTACCTTATAATTCCGTGGACTGCCTTAGCTTATAATTGCCTTGAGTCTGTCTCTGTTCTTCTCATCTCTTCTGTAATATTGCTAAGGTACGACTTAGCTCTTACGTTCTGTGCTCCGTAACAAAGTACGGTTTAAAAGTCTTTGTAATTACTCTTCTGCAGACGTTAAGCTTTGAAGCTCTGTTCGCCTGCATTGGTTTTAGATGTTGCTAGGCTGTGTTTTGAAAGCTGTGATTTAAAAAAATATATATATGTATTAAATTGTAACACTAAGACTGCTGAAATCACTGACTATGTGTAGGCTTGGATTGTTCTAGTGCATGGGCTATGCTGCGTGTGTGTGTGTGTGTGTGTGTGGTGTGTGTGTGTGTGTGTGCTGACTGGGGGCTGGTGAGCAATGAGGGCTTGTCGTGCTGTGGGTGGAGGGAGGAGAGGGGAGGAGAGAGGTGGGGCTTGTTGCGGTGCTGTGGCAGGGGCTTGTTGCAGTGCTGTGGCAGGGGCTTGTTGCAGTGCTGCAGTGTGGGCTTGTTGCAGTGCTGTGGCAGGGGCTTGTTGAGGTGCTGTGGCAGGGCTTGTTGCAGTTTGGGCTTGTTGCAGTGCTGCTGTGTGCTTGTTGCAGTGTGGGCTTGTTGCAGTGCTGTTGCAGTGTGGGCTTGTTGAGTGCTGTGGCAGGGGCTTGTTGCAGTTTGGGGCTTGTTGCGGTGCTGTGGCAGGGCTTGTTGCAGTTGAGGGCTTGTTGCGGTGCTGTGGCGGGGCTTGTTGCATTGAGAGGGCTTGTTGCGGTGCTGTGGCAGGGCTTGTTGCAGTGAGGCTTGTTCATCGTGGGCTTGTTGCCGTGCTGCGGTTGTTGCAGTGTGGGCTTGTTGCGGTGCTGTGGCAGGGGCTTGTTGAGGTGCTGTGGCAGGGGCTTGTTGCAGTGCTGTGGCAGGGGCTTGTGGCAGGGGCTTGTTGCGGTGCTGTGGCAGGGGCTTGTTGCAGTGCTGTGTGCAGGGAAGTGCTTGTTGCGGTGCTGTGGGCTTGGGGCTTGTTGCAGTGCTGTGGCAGGGGCTTGTTGCGGTGCTGTGGCAGGGGCTTGTTGCAGTGCTGTGGCAGGGGCTTGTTGCAGTGTGGGCTTGTTGCAGTGCTGCAGTGTGGGCTTGTTGCAGTGCTGCAGTGTGGGCTTGTTGCAGTGCTGTGGCAGGGGCTTGTTGCAGTTTGGGCTTGTTGCAGTGCTGCAGTGTGGGCTTGTTGCAGTGCTGTGGCAGGGGCTTGTTGCAGTGCTGTGGCAGGGGCTTGTTGCGGTGCTGTGACAGGGGCTTGTTGCGGTGCGGGCTTGTTGCAGTGCTGTGGCAGGGGCTTGTTGCGGTGCGGGCTTGTTGCAGTGCTGTGTGGGCTTGTTGTGGTGCGGGCTTGTTGCAGTGCTGTGTGGGCTTGTTGCAGTGCTGTGGCAGGGGCTTGTTGCAGTGCTGTGGCAGGGGCTTGTTGCGGTGCTGTGGCAGGGGCTTGTTGCGGTGCTGTGGCAGGGGCTTGTGGCAGGGGCTTGTTGCGGTGCTGTGGCAGGGGCTTGTTGCGGTGTGGGCTTGTTGCAGTGCTGCAGTGTGGGCTTGTTGCAGTGCTGCAGCGTGGGCTTGTTGCAGTGCTGCGGCAGGGGCTTGTTGCAGTGCTGTGGCAGGGGCTTGTTGAGGTGCTGTGGCAGGGGCTTGTTGCGGTGCTGTGGCAGGGGCTTGTTGCGGTGCTGTGGCAGGGGCTTGTTGCAGTTTGGGCTTGTTGCAGTGCTGATGTGTGGGCTTGTTGCAGTGTGGGCTTGTTGCAGTGCTGCAGTGTGGGCTTGTTGCGGTGCTGTGGCAAAACCTTGTTGAGGTGCTGTGGCAGGGGGCTTGTTGAGGTGCTGTGGCAGGGGGCTTGTTGCAGTGCTGTGGCAGGGGCTTGTTGCAGTGCTGCAGTGTGGGCTTGTTGCAGTGCTGTGTGGGGCTTGTTGAGTGCTGTGGCAGGGCTTGTTGCAGTTTGGGCTTGTTGCAGTGCTGCTGTGGGGTTTTGCAGTGTGGGCTTGTTGCAGTGCTGCAGTGTGGGTTTTGAGGTGCTGTGGACTGGGCTTGTTGCAGTTTATTGTTGCGGTGCTGTGGACTGCCTTGTTGCATTGAGGGCTTGTTGCGGTGCTGTGGCAGGGCTTGTTGCATTGAGTGGCAGGCTTGTTGCGGTGCTGTGGCAGGGAGCTTGTTGCATTGAGGGCTTGTGGCGTGGGCTTGTTGCCGTGCTGCGGTTGTTGCAGTGCGGGCTTGTTGCGGTGCTGTGGCAGGGGCTTGTTGAGGTGCTGTGGCAGGGGCTTGTTGCAGTGCTGTGGCAGGGCTTGTGGCAGGGCTTATAATTCGGTGCTGTGGACTTGTTGCAGTGCTGTGGCAGGGCTTGTTGCGGTGCTGTGGCAGGGGCTTGTTGCAGTGCTGTGGCAGGGGCTTGTTGCGGTGCTGTGGCAGGGGCTTGTTGCAGTGCTGTGGCAATTGTTGCAGTGTGGGCTTGTTGCAGTGCTGCAGTGTGGGCTTGTTGCAGTGCTGCAGTGTGGGCTTGTTGCAGTGCTGTGGCAGGGGCTTGTTGCAGTTTGGGCTTGTTGCAGTGCTGCAGTGTGGGCTTATGCTGTGGCAATTGTTGCAGTGCTGTGGCACTGGGCTTGTTGCGGTGCTGTGACAGGGGCTTGTTGCGGTGCGGGCTTGTTGCAGTGCTGTGGCAGGGGCTTGTTGCGTGGACTGTTGCAGTGCTGTATGGGCTTGTTGTGGTGCGGGCTTGTTGCAGTGCTGTCCGTGGAGTGCTGTGGCAGGGGGCTTGTTGCAGTGCTGTGGAGGGGCTGTTGCCTGCTGTAGCAGGGGCTTATAATTCCGGTGCTGTGGCAGGGGGCTTGTGGCAGGGGCTTGTTCCTGTGGCAGGGGCTTGTTGCGGTGTGGGCTTGTTGCAGTGCTGCAGTGTGGGCTTGTTGCAGTGCTGCGGCTTATAATTGTTGCAGTGCTGACTTGTTGAGTGCTGTGGCAGGGGCTTGTTGCGGTGCTGTGGCAGGGGCTTGTTGCGGTGCTGTAGGGGCTTGTTGCAGTTTGGGCTTGTTGCAGTGCTGATGTGTGGGCTTGTTGCAGTGTGGGCTTGTTGCAGTGCTGCAGTGTGGGCTTAGCGGTGCTGTGGTTTTGAGGTGCTGTGGCAGGGGCTTGTTGAGTGCTGTGGCAGGGGCTTGTTGCAGTGCTGTGGCAAAATATTATAGTGCTGTGGCAGGGGCTTGTTGCGGTGCTGTGACAGGGGCTTGTTGCAGTGCTGTGGCAGGGGCTTGTTGCGGTGCAGGCTTGTTGCAGTGCTGTGTGGGCTTGTTGTGGTGTGGGCTTGTTGCGGTGCTGTGGCAGGGGCTTGTTGCAGTGCTGTGGCAGGGGCTTGTTGCGGTGCTGTGGCAGGGGCTTGTTGCGGTGCTGTGGCAGGGGCTTGTTGCGGTGCTGTGGCAGGGGCTTGTTGCGGTGCTGTGGCAGGGGCTTGTTGCGGTGCTGTGGCAGGGGTTTGTTGCGGTGCTGTGGCAGGGGCTTGTTGCAGTGCTGTGGCAGGGGCTTGTGGCAGGGGCATGTTGCGGTGCTGTGGCAGGGGCTTGTGGCAGGGGCTTGTTGCGGTGCTGTGGCAGAGGCTTGTTGCAGTTTGGGCTTGTTGCAGTGCTGCTCTGTGGGCTTGTTGCAGTGTGGGCTTGTTGCAGTGCTCCAGTGTGGGCTTGTTGCGGTCCTGTGGCAGGGGCTTGTTGAGGTGCTGTGGCAGGGGCTTGTTGCAGTTTGGGCTTGTTGCAGTGCTGCAGTGTGGGCTTGTTGCAGTGCTGTGGCAGGGGCTTGTTGAGGTGCTGTGGCAGGGGCTTGTTGCAGTTTGGGCTTGTTGCAGTGCTGCTGTGTGGGCTTGTTGCAGTGTGGGCTTGTTGCAGTGCTGCAGTGTGGGCTTGTTGCGGTGCTGTGGCAGGGGCTTGTTGCATTGAGGGCTTGTTGCGGTGCTGTGGCAGGGGCTTGTTGCATTGAGGGCTTGTTGCGGTGCTGTGGCAGGTGCTTGTTGCATTGAGGGCTTGTGGCGTGGGCTTGTTGCCGTGCTGCGGTTGTTGCAGTGTGGGCTTGTTGCAGTGCTGCGGTGTGGGCTTGTTGCAGTGTGGGCTTGTTGCGGTGCTGTGGTAGGGGCTTGTTGCAGTGAGGGCTTGAGCGGGGCTGTGGCAGGGGCTTGTTGCGGTGCTGTGGCAGGGGCTTGTTGCGGTGCTGTGGCAGGGGCTTGTTGCAGTTTGGGCTTGTTGCAGTGCTGCTGTGTGGGCTTGTTGCAGTGTGGGCTTGTTGTAGTGCTGCAGTGTGGGCTTGTTGCGGTGCTGTGGCAGGGGCTTGTTGAGGTGCTGTGGCAGGGGCTTGTTGCAGTTTGGGCTTGTTGCAGTGCTGCAGTGTGGGCATGTTGCAGTGCTGTGGCAGGGGCTTGTTGAGGTGCTGTGGCAGGGGCCTGTTGCAGTTTGGGCTTGTTGCAGTGCTGCTGTGTGGGCTTGTTGCAGTGTGGGCTTGTTGCAGTGCTGCAGTGTGGGCTTGTTGCGGTGCTGTGGCAGGGGCTTGTTGCATTGAGGGCTTGTTGCGGTGCTGTGGCAGGGGCTTGTTGCATTGAGGGCTTGTTGCGGTGCTGTGGCGTGGGCTTGTTGCCGTGCTGCGGTTGTTGCAGTGTGGGCTTGTTGCAGTGTGGGCTTGTTGCGGTGCTGTGGTAGGGGCTTGTTGCAGTGAGGGCTTGTTGCAGTGCTGTGGCAGGGGCTTGTTGCAGTGAGGGCTTGAGCGGGGCTGTGGCAGGGGCTTGTTGCAGTGCTGAGGTGCTGCGGTGTGGGCTTGTTGCAGTTTGGGCTTGTTGCAGTTTGGGCTTGTTGCCGTGCTGCGGCTTGTTGCAGTGCTGCGGCTTGTTGCAGTGCTGCGGCTTGTTTCAGTGCTGAGGTGCTGCTGTGTGGGCTTGTTGCAGTTTGGGCTTGTTGCAGTGCTGAGGTGCTGCTGTGTGGGCTTGTTGAAGTGCTAATGTGCTGCGGCAGGGGCTTGTTGCAGTTTGGGCTTGTTGCCGTGCTGCGGTTGTTGCGGTGTGGGCTTGTTGCGGTGCTGTGACAGGGCTTGTTGCAGTGCTGTGGCAGGGGCTTGTTGCAGTGCTGCGGCAGGTGGTTGTTGCAGTGCTGCGGCAGGGGCTTGTTGCAGTGCTGTTGCAGAGGCTTGTTGCAGTGCTGTTGCAGAGGCTTGTTGCAGTGCTGTGGCAGGGGCTTGTTGCAGTGCTGCGGCAGGGGCTTGTTGCAGTGAGGGCTTGTTGCTGTGAGGGCTTGTTGCAGTGAGGGCTTGTTGCTGTGAGGGCTTGTTGCTGTGAAGGCTTGTTGCAGTGAGGGCTTGTTGCAGTGAGGGCTTGTTCATCTTCAGGGAATGATCTTTTCCCCCACTAATCAGGTGTCTTGCTTGTTTTTCTAGCATGGTTTGTTTTTATCAGAGATGGAGGGAGGGAGAGGTCTCTGCTGTGCTTCATTCAGAAAAAGGAAGTGGAGTCGAGGTGTCCTTCCTTCCTCTCGTTTACAAAACCCTCGCAGCGATATAGAAAAGAGTAGCTACGAAGTGTACAGCTCGCTAGGACAGTGGCTGACAGTGGTCCCAGACACTAAAATAAGCTTCAGCTAGCAGTAGCTAGTTAGCTGACAGTGGAGGATGGCATCTCCTCACCTCTCTCTCTCTCCTCTCTCTCTCTCTCTCTCTCTGTCTCTCTCTCTCTCTCTCTCGTTTACTGTGACTTCCACAGCAGCAGCTACAGTAGAACAGAGCTTTACCTCTTTGTCTCTCAGACACCAGATCCTTCCTACGTCCTGCAAAACCATCTCTGCATGGGATCTGCACAACTCTAAACACAGTAAGCTGCGTGTGTGTGTGTGTGTGTGTGTGTGTGTGTCTGTGTGTGTGTGTGTGTTTGTATTTTCTACACACACGCGTCAAAGATGAAACTCCTATTCCGTGGACTGCCTTAGTTTATAATTCCGTGGACTGCCTTAGTTTATAAATCCGTGGACTGCCTTAGTTTATAATTCCGTGGACTGCCTTATCTTATAATTCTGTGGACTGCCTTAGTTTATAATTCCGTGGACTGCCTTAGTTTATAATTCCGTGGACTGCCTTAGTTTATAATTCCGTGGACTGCCTTAGTTTATAATTCCGTGGACTGCCTTAGTTTACAATTCCGTGGACTGCCTTAGTTTATAATTCCGTGGACTGCCTTAAACATAATTCCGTGGACTGCCTTAGTTTATAATTCGTGGACTGCCTTAGTTTATAATTCCGTGGACTGCCTTAGCTTATATATTCCGTGGACTGCCTTAGCTTATAATTCCGTGGACTGCTTTAGTTATAATTCCGTGGACTGCCGCCTTATAATTCCGTGGACTGCTTATTATAATTCCGTGGACTGCCTTAGTTTATAATTCCGTGGACTGCCTTATTTTATAATTCCGTGGACTGCCTTAGTTTATAATTCCGTGGACTGCCTTAGTTTATAATTCCGTGGACTGCCTTAGCTTATAATTCCGTGGACTGCCTTAGCTTATAATTCCGTGGACTGCCTTACCTTATAATTCCGTGGACTGCCTTACCTTATAATTCCGTGGACTGCCTTGGCTTATAATTGCCTTGAGTCTGTCTCTGTTCTTCTCATCTCTTCTGTAATATTGCTAGGTCGACTTAGCTCTTACGTTCTGTGCTCCGTAACAAAATCCGGTTTAAAGTCTTTGTAATTACTCTTCTGCAGACGTTAAGCTTTGAAGCTCTGTTCGCCTGCATTGGTTTTTAGATGTTGCTAGGCTGTCGTTTTTGAAAGCTGTGATTTAAAAAAAATATATATATGTATTAAATTGTAACACTAAGACTGCATGAAATCACTGACTATGTACTGTAGGCCAATGGATTGTTCTAGTGCATGAAGGCTATGCTGCGTGTGTGTGTGTGTGTGTGTGTGTGTGTGTGTGTGTGTGTGTGTGTGTGTGTGTTGCCACTGACTGACTCACTCACTCTTTGGCGAAGCCAGTGGTGAGGTAATGAGGAATTCCCTGCTACTGCGTCGTGCTGTGGGTGGAGGGGAGGAGAGGGGAGGGGGAGAGAGGTGGGGCTTGTTGCGGTGCTGTGGCAGGGGCTTGTTGCAGTGCTGTGGCAGGGGCTTGTTGCAGTGCTGCAGTGTGGGCTTGTTGCAGTGCTGTGGCAGGGGCTTGTTGAGGTGCTGTGGCAGGGTCTTGTTGCAGTTTGGGCTTGTTGCAGTGCTGCTGTGTGGGCTTGTTGCAGTGTGGGCTTGTTGCAGTGCTGCAGTGTGGGCTTGTTGAGGTGCTGTGGCAGGGGCTTGTTGCAGTTTGGGCTTGTTGCGGTGCTGTGGCAGGGGCTTGTTGCATTGAGGGCTTGTTGCGGTGCTGTGGCAGGGGCTTGTTGCATTGAGGGCTTGTTGCGGTGCTGTGGCGTGGCTTGTTGCCGTGCTGCTGCGGTTGTTGCAGTGTGGGCTTGTTGCAGTGCTGCGGTGTGGAGCTTGTTGCAGTGTGGGCTTGTTGCGTTGCTGTGGTAGGGGCTTGTGCAGTGAGGGCTTGGCGGGGCTGTGGCAGGGGCTTGTTGCGGTGCTGTGGCAGGGCTTGTTGCGGTGCTGTGGCAGGGCTTGTTGCAGTTTGGGCTTGTTGCAGTGCTGCTGTGTGGGCTTGTTGCAGTGTGGGCTTGTTGCAGTGCTGCAGTGTGGGCTTGTTGCGGTGCTGTGGCAGGGGCTTGTTGAGGTGCTGTGGCAGGGGCTTGTTGCAGTTTGGGCTTGTTGCAGTGCTGCAGTGTGGGCATGTTGCAGTGCTGTGGCAGGGGCTTGTTGAGGTGCTGTGGCAGGGGCCTGTTGCAGTTTGGGCTTGTTGCAGTGCTGCTGTGTGGGCTTGTTGCAGTGTGGGCTTGTTGCAGTGCGGGCTTGTTGCAGTGTGTGTGGGCTTGTTGCAGTGCTGTGGCAGTTGTTGCAGTGGGCTTGTTGCGGTGCTGTGGCAGGGGCTTGTTGCATTGAGGGGCTTGTTGCGGTGCTGTGGCAGGGCAGCGGTGTGCTTGTTGCAGTGTGGGCTTGTTGCAGTGCTGGCGTGGGCTTGTTGCGGTGCTGTGGTAGGCTTGTTGCAGTGCTGTGGGCTTGTTGCAGTGCTGTGGCAGGGGCTTGTTGCAGTGAGGGCTTGAGTGCGGGGCTGTGGCAGGGGCTTGTTGCAGTGCTGAGTGCTGCGGTGTGGGCTTGTTGCAGTTTGGGCTTGTTGCAGTTTGGGCTTGTTGCCTGTGGCAGGGGCTTGTTGAGGTGCTGTGGCAGGGGCTTGTTGCAGTGCTGTGGCGGCTTGTTGCAGTGCTGCAGTGCTTGTTGCAGTGCTGAGGTGCTGCTGTGTGGGCTTGTTGCAGTTTGGGCTTGTTGCAGTGCTGCTGGTGCTGCTGTGTGGGCTTGTTGAAGTGCTAATGTGCTGCGGCTTGTTGCAGTTTGGGCTTGTTGCCGTGCTTGTTGCGGTTGTGCTGCGGTGTGGGCTTGTTGCGGTGCTGTGACAGGGCTTGTTGCAGTGCTGTGGCAGGGGCTTGTTGCAGTGCTTGCGGTGCTGGCAGGTGGTTTGTTGCAGTGCTGCGGGGCTTGTGGCAGGGGCTTGTTGGGATTGCTGGCAGGGGCTTGTTGCAGTGCTGTGGCAGGGGCTTGTTGCAGTGCTGTTGCAGAGGCTTGTTGCAGTGCTGTGGCAGGGCTTGTTGCGGTGCTGCGGCAGGGGCTTGTTGCAGTGAGGCTTGTTGCTGTGAGGGCTTGTTGCAGTGAGGGCTTGTTGCTGTGAGGGCTTGTTGCTGTGAAGGCTTGTTGCAGTGAGGGCTTGTTGCAGTGAGGGCTTGTTCATCTTCAGGGAATGATCTTTTCCCCCACTAATCAGGTGTCTTGCTTGTTTTTCTAGCATGGTTTGTTTTTATCAGAGATGGAGGGAGGGAGAGGTCTCTGCTGTGCTTCATTCAGAAAAAGGAAGTGGAGTCGAGGTGTCCTTCCTTCCTCTCGTTTACAAAACCCTCGCAGCGATATAGAAAAGAGTAGCTACGAAGTGTACAGCTCGCTAGGACAGTGGCTGACAGTGGTCCCAGACACTAAAATAAGCTTCAGCTAGCAGTAGCTAGTTAGCTGACAGTGGAGGATGGCATCTCCTCACCTCTCTCTCTCTCCCTCTCTCTGTCTCTCTCTCTCTCTCTCTCGTTTACTGTGACTTCCACAGCAGCAGCTACAGTAGAACAGAGCTTTACCTCTTTGTCTCTCAGACACCAGATCCTTCCTACGTCCTGCAAAACCATCTCTGCATGGGATCTGCACAACTCTAAACACAGTAAGCTGCGTGTGTGTGTGTGTGTGTGTGTGTGTGTGTGTGTGTGTGTTTGTATTTTCTACACACACGCGTCAAAGATGAAACTCCTATTCCGTGGACTGCCTTAGTTTATAATTCCGTGGACTGCCTTAGTTTATAATTCCGTGGACTGCCTTAGTTTATAATTCCGTGGACTGCCTTATCTTATAATTCCGTGGACTGCCTTAGCTTATAATTCCGTGGACTGCCTTAGTTTATAATTCCGTGGACTGCCTTAGTTTATAATTCCGTGGACTGCCTTAGTTTATAATTCCGTGGACTGCCTTAGTTTACAATTCCGTGGACTGCCTTAGTTTATAATTCCGTGGACTGCCTTAGCTTATAATTCCGTGGACTGCCTTAGCTTATAATTCCGTGGACTGCCTTAGTTTATAATTCCGTGGACTGCCTTAGCTTATAATTCCGTGGACTGCTTTAGCTTATAATTCCGTGGACTGCCTTAGCTTATAATTCCGTGGACTGCCTTAGCTTATAATTCCGTGGACTGCTTTACCTTATAATTCCGTGGACTGCCTTATTTTATAATTTTGGACTGCCTATAATTCCGTGGACTGCCTTAGTTTATAATTCCGTGGACTGCCTTAGCTTATAATTCCGTGGACTGCCTTAGTTTATAATTCCGTGGACTGCCTTACCTTATAATTCCGTGGACTGCCTTACCTTATAATTCCGTGGACTGCCTTAGCTTATAATTGCCTTGAGTCTGTCTCTGTTCTTCTCATCTCTTCTGTAATATTGCTAAGGTACGACTTAGCTCTCACGTTCTGTGCTCCGTAACAAAGTACGGTTTAAAAGTCTTTGTAATTACTCTTCTGCAGACGATAAGCTTTGAAGCTCTGTTCGCCTGCATTGGTTTTAGATGTTGCTAGGCTGTCGTTTTTGAAAACTGTGATTTAAAAAATATATATATGTATTAGGTAACACTAAGACTGCATGAAATCACTGACTATGTACTGTAGGCCAATGGATTGTTCTAGTGCATGAAGGCTATGCTGCGTGTGTGTGTGTGTGTGTGTGTGTGTGTGTGTGTGTGTGTGTGCCACTGACTGACTCACTCACTCTTTGGAAGCCAGTGGTGAGTAATGAGGAATTCCCTGCTACTGCGTCGTGCTGTGGGTGGAGGGGAGGAGAGGGGAGGGGAGAGAGGTGGGGCTTGTT
>NW_027036915.1:15000-16405 GCF_034236695.1 Oncorhynchus nerka | reverse complement strand
TTATAGCAGGGTGTAATGGTAATCTCTGATATGTTGGGGTTTATAGCAGGGTAATGGTAAATCTCTGATATGTTGGGGTTTATAGCAGGTTGTAATGGTAAATCTTGATATGTTGGGGTTTATAGCAGGTGTAATGGTAAAATCTCTGATATGTTTGGGTTTATAGCATTGTGTAATGGTAAATCTCTGATATGTTGGGGTTTATAGCAGGGTGTAATGGTAACTTGATATGTTGGGGTTTATAGCAGGTTGTAATGGTAAATCTCTGATATGTTGGGGTTTATAGCAGGGTGTAATGGTAAATCTCTGATATGTTGGGGTTTATAGCAGGGTGTAATGGTAAATCTCTGATATGTTGGGGTTTATAGCAGGGTGTCACGGACCAGGATGTCTTGCTCCCAGGCAGACTAAATAACTTTTTTGCCCGCTTTGAGGACAATACAGTGCCACTGACACGGCCTGCAACGAAAACATGCGGTCTCTCCTTCACTGCAGCCGAGGTGAGTAAGACATTTAAACGTGTTAACCCTCGCAAGGCTGCAGGCCCAGACGGCATCCCCAGCCGCGCCCTCAGAGCATGCGCAGACCAGCTGGCCGGTGTGTTTACGGACATATTCAATCAATCCCTATACCAGTCTGCTGTTCCCACATGCTTCAAGAGGGCCACCATTGTTCCTGTTCCCAAGAAAGCTAAGGTAACTGAGCTAAACGACTACCGCCCCGTAGCACTCACTTCCGTCATCATGAAGTGCTTTGAGAGACTAGTCAAGGACCATATCACCTCCACCCTACCTGACACCCTAGACCCACTCCACTTTGCTTACCGCCCAAATAGGTCCACAGACGATGCAATCTCAACCACACTGCACACTGCCCTAACCCACCTGGGACAAGAGGAATACCTATGTGAGAATGCTGTTCATCGACTACAGCTCGGCATTCAACACCATAGTACCTCCAAGCTCGTCATCAAGCTCGAGACCCTGGGTCTCGACCTGCCCTGTGCAACTGGGTACTGGACTTGACGGGCCGCCCCAGGTGGTGAGGGTAGGCAACAACATCTCCTCCCTGCTGATCCTCAACACGGGGGCCCCACAAGGGTGCGTTCTGAGCCCTCTCCTGTACTCCCTGTTCACCCACGACTGCGTGGCCACGCACGCTCCAACTCAATCATCAAGTTTGGCGGACGACACAACAGTGGTAGGCTTGATTACCAACAACGACGAGACGGCCTACAGGGAGGAGGTGAGGGCCCTCGGAGTGTGGTGTCAGGAAAATAACTCACACTCAACGTCAACAAAACTAAGGAGATGATTGTGACTTCAGGAAACAGCAGAGGGAACACCCCCTATCCACATCGATGGAACAGTAGTGGAGAGGGTAGCAAGTTTTAAGTTCCTCGGCA
>NW_027036915.1:0-10000 GCF_034236695.1 Oncorhynchus nerka | reverse complement strand
TGTTAGATTCTGTTATGAGGTGTGTTCTATGTTAGATTCTGTTATGAGGTGTGTTCTATGTTAGATTCTGTTATGAGGTGTGTTCTATGTTAGATTCTGTTATGAGGTGTGTTCTATGTTAGATTATGTTATGAGGTGTGTTCTATGTTGTTAGATTCTGTTATGAGGTGTGTTCTATGTTGTTAGATTCTGTTATGAGGTGTGTTCTATATTAGATTCTGTTATGAGGTGTGTTCTATGTTAGATTCTGTTTTGAGGTGTGTTCTATGTTGTTAGATTCTGTTATGAGGTGTGTTCTATATTAGAGCCCTGGAGGAAGAGCCCTGTCCTGTCCTGGACGAAGAGCCCTGTCCTGGATGAAGAGCACTGTCCTGTCCTAGAGGAAGAGCCCTGTCCTGGATGAAGAGCACTGTCCTGTCCTGGAGGTAGAGCCCTGTCCTGGATGAAGGGGCCTGTCCTGTCCTGGATGAAGAGCCCTGTCCTGTCCTGGAGGAAGAGCCCTGTCCTGGAGGCAGAGCCCTGTCCTGGATGAAGAGCCCTGTCCTGGAGGAAAAACCCTGTCCTGGAGGAAGAACCCTGGGGGAAGAGCCCTGTCCTGGAGGAAGAACCCTGGGGGAAGAGCCCTGTCCTGGAGGAAGAACCCTGGGGGAAGAGCCCTGTCCTGGAGGAAGAACCCTGGAGGAAGAGCCCTGTCCTGGAGGAAGAACCCTGTCCTGGATGAAGAGCCCTGTCCTGGAGGAAGAACCCTAGGGGAAGAGCCCTGTCCTGTCCTGGAGGAAGAGCCCTGTCCTGGAGGAATAGCCCTGTCCTGGATGAAGAGCCCTGTCCTGGAGGTAGAGCCCTGTCCTGGAGGAAGAGCCCTGCCCTGGAGGAAGGGCCCTGTCCTGGAGGAAGAACCCTGGGGGAAGAGCCCTGTCCTGGAGGATGAACCCTGGGGGAAGAGCCCTGTCCTGGAGGAAGAACCCTGGGGGAAGAGCCCTGTCCTGGAGGAAGAACCCTGGGGGAAGAGCCCTGTCCTGGAGGAAGAACCCTGGGGGAAGAGCCCTGTCCTGGAGGAAGAACCCTGGAGGAAGAGCCCTGTCCTGGAGGAAGAACCCTGGGGGAAGAGCCCTGTCCTGGAGGAAGAATCCTGGAGGAAGAGCCCTGTCCTGGAGGAAGAGCCCTGTCCTGGAGGAAGAGCCCTGTCCTGGAGGAAGGGCCCTGTCCTGGAGGTAGAGCCCTGACCGTGAGGAAGAGCCCTGTCCTGGACGATGAGCCCTGTCCTGGAGGAAGGGCCCTGTCCTGGAGGAAGAGCCCTGTCCTGGAGGAAGAGCCCTGCCCTGGAGGGAGGGCCCTGTCCTGGAGGAAGAGCCCTGTCCTGGAGGAAGAGCCCTGCCCGGGAGGAAGGGCCCTGTCCTGGAGGATGAGCCCTGTCCTGAAGGAAGTGCCCTGTCCTGTCCTGGAGGAAGAGCCCTGTCCTGGAGGAAGTGCTCTGTCCTGTCCTGGAGGAAGAGCCCTGTCCTGTCCTTGAGGTAGAGCCCTGTCCTGGAGGAAGTGCCCTGTCCTGGCCTGGAGGAAGAGCCCTGTCCTGTCCTTGAGGTAGAGCCCTGTCCTGGAGGAAGTGCCCTGTCCTGTCCTGGAGGAAGAGCCCTGTCCTGTCCTTGAGGTAGAGCCCTGTCCTGGAGGAAGTGCCCTGTCCTGTCCTGGAGGAAGAGCCCTGTCCTGTCCTTGAGGTAGAGCCCTGTCCTGGAGGAAGTGCCCTGTCCTGTCATGGAGGAAGAACCCTGTCCTGGAGGAAGAACCCTGCCCTGTCCTGTCCTGGAGGAAGAGCCCTGTCCTGGAGGTAGAGCCCTGTCCTGTCCTGGAGGAAGTGCCCTGTCCTGGAGGTAGAGCCCTGTCCTGTCCTGGAGGTAGAGCCCTGTCCTGGAGGAAGAGCCCTGTCCTGTCCTGGAGGAAGTGCCCTGTCCTGGAGGTAGAGCCCTGTCCTGTCCTGGAGGTAGAGCCCTGTCCTGGAGGTAGAGCCCTGTCCTGGAGGTAGAGCCCTGTCCTGGAGGTAGAGCCCTGTCCTGTCCTGGAGGTAGAGCCCTGTCCTGTCCTGGAGGTAGAGCCCTGTCCTGGAGGTAGAGCCCTGTCCTGGAGGTAGAGCCCTGTCCTGGAGGTAGAGCCCTGTCCTGGAGGTAGAGCCCTGTCCTGTCCTGGAGGTAGAGCCCTGTCCTGTCCTGGAGGTAGAGCCCTGTCCTGTCCTGTCCTGGAGGTAGAGCCCTGTCCTGGAGGTAGAGCCCTGTCCTGGAGGTAGAGCCCTGTCCTGGAGGTAGAGCCCTGTCCTGTCCTGGAGGTAGAGCCCTGTCCTGTCCTGGAGGTAGAGCCCTGTCCTGTCCTGTCCTGGAGGTAGAGCCCTGTCCTGGAGGTAGAGCCCTGTCCTGGAGGTAGAGCCCTGTCCTGGAGGTAGAGCCCTGTCCTGGAGGTAGAGCCCTGTCCTGGAGGTAGAGCCCTGTCCTGGAGGTAGAGCCCTGCCTTTCAATGCTAATTGATTAAAATCCCATTCATCATAATTCATATGACAGACACACACACAGTCACAACCACACACAACCACACACAACTACACACACACACACAGTCACAACCACACACAACCACACACAACTACACAACTACACAACTACACACACACACACAGTCACAACCACACACAACCACACACAACTACACAACTACACAACTACACACACACACACAGTCACAACCACACACAACCACACACAACTACACAACTACACACACACACACAGTCACAACCACACACAACCACACACAACTACACAACTACACACATACACACAGTCACAACCACACACAACCACACACAACTACACACAAACACACACACAACCACACACACACAACATGCACATACACTGTCACACACACAAACAACCACACACACACACACACACAACCACACACACACACACAGTCACATACACACACAAAACTACACACATACATACACACAACCACACACACAACCACACACATACACATACACATACACACAACACCCCACACATCTACACACATACACAACCACACACACACAACTAAACACATACACACAACCACACACACACACACACACACACACACACACACACACACACACACACAACACACACACACAACCACACACACACACACACACACACACACACACACCACACACACATACACATATACACAACCCCCCCACACATCTACACACACACACACACACACACACACACACACACACACACACACACACACACACACACACAACACATACAGTCACAACAAACCCCTGGTCGAGCCTCTGAAGCAGCCTAGTGCAGTGAAGGACATCTGATATATGGTTGGTTGACGTGGTTTAAATGGGGTTTTATTTTGGGATACAGGCCGATGTTTATTGTGTGTGATATTAACTCATTTTAAATGGCTAGAAGTTATTACCAGGGCTGACGCCCCTATGGGGTGATGCTAGAACTTATTATCAGGGACTGACGCCCCTATGGGGTGATGCTAGAAGTTATTACCAGGGCTGACGCCCCTATGGGGTGATGCTAGAAGTTATTACCAGGGCTGACGCCCCTTTGGGGTGATGCTAGAAGTTATTATCAGGGCTGACGCCCCTATGGGGTGATGCTAGAAGTTATTATCATAACCGACGCCCCTATGGGGTGATGCTAGAAGTTATTATCAGGGCTGACGCCCCTATGGGGTGACTGCTAGAAGTTATTATCAGAACCGACGCCCCTTTGGGGTGGGTGATGCTAGAAGTTGTTACCAGGGCTGACGCCCCTATGGGGTGATGCTAGAAGTTATTATCAGGGCCGACGCCCCTATGGGGTGATGCTAGAAGTTATTACCAGGGCTGACGGCCCTATGGGGTGATGCTAGAAGTTATTACCAGGGCTGACGCCCCTATGGGGTGATGCTAGATCTTATTATCAGGACTGACGCCCCTATGGGGTGATGCTAGAAGTTATTATCAGGGCCGACACCCGACGCCCCTATGGGGTGATGCTAGAAGTTATTATCAGGGCTGACGCCCCTATGGGGTGATGCTAGAAGTTATTACCAGGGCTGACGCCCCTATGGGGTGATGCTAGATCTTATTATCAGGACTGACGCCCCTATGGGGTGATGCTAGAAGTTATTATCAGGGCCGACACCCGACGCCCCTATGGGGTGATGCTAGAAGTTATTATCAGGGCTGACGCCCCTATGGGGTGATGCTAGAAGTTATTATCAGGGTCGACGCCCCTATGGGGTGATGCTAGAAGTTATTATCAGGGCTGACGCCCCTATGGGGTGCAGCCAGACATCCAGGCAGTGCTGCTCCCCAAGAAGACCGAGAAGGCCATCAAGGCCAAGTAAATTCGTTACTGCGGCTTCAACTTCACTACTCAACTCCCCCAAAGGCTCTTTTAACAACAGACTGGACAGTTTTTATCTCCATCTCTTCATTCAAAGACTCAATCATGAACACTCTTACTGACGGTTATGTCTGCTTCCTGTGACATTTGTTGTCTCTACCTTCTTCCCCTGTGTGCTGTTGTCTGTGCCCAATAATGTTTGTACCGTGTTTTGTGCTGCTACCATGTTGTGCTGCTACCATGTTGTTGTCATGTTGTGCTGCTACCATATTGTTGTCATGTTGTGTTGCTACCATGTTGTTGTCATGTTGTGTTGCTACCATGTTGTTGTCATGTTGTGTTGCTACCATGTTGGTGTCATGTTGTACTGCTACCATGTTGTTGTCATGTTGTGTTGCTACCATGTTGTTGTCATGTTGTGTTGCTACCATGTTGTTGTCATGTTGTGTTGCTACCATGTTGTGTTGTCATGTTGTGTTGCTACCATGTTGTTGTCATGTTGTGCTGCTACCATGTTGTTGTCATGTTGTGTTGCTACCATGTTGTTGTCATGTTGTGTTGCTACCATCTTGTGTTGTCATGTTGTGTTGCTACCATGTTGTTGTCATGTTGTGCTGCTACCATGTTGTTTTCATGTTGTGTTGCTACCATGTTGTTGTCATGTTGTGTTGCTACCATGTTGTGTTGTCATGTGTTGCTGCCGTGCTGTTGTTGCTGTCTCTCTTTATGTAGTGTTGTGGTGTCTCTCTTTATGTAGTGTTGTGGTGTCTCTCTTTATGTAGTGTTGTGGTGTCTCTCTTTATGTAGTGTTGTGGTGTCTCTCTATGTAGTGTTGTGTTGTCTCTCTTTATGTAGTGTTGTCTCTCTTTATGTAGTGTTGTGGTGTCTCCCTTTATGTAGTGTTGTGGTGTCTCCCTTTATGTAGTGTTGTGGTGTCTCTCTTTATGTAGTGTCTCTTTTTATGTAGTGTAGTGGTGTCTCTCTTTATGTAGTGTTGTGGTGTCTCTCTTTATGTAGTGTCTCTTTTTATGTAGTGTTGTGGTGTCTCTCTTTATGTAGTGTCTCTTTTTATGTAGTGTTGTGGTGTCTCTCTTTATATAGTGTCTCTTTTTATGTAGTGTTGTGGTGTCTCTCTTTATGTAGTGTCTCTCTTTATGTAGTGTCTCTCTTTATGTAGTGTCTCTCTTTATGTAGTGTCTCTTTTTATGTAGTGTAGTGGTGTCTCTCTTTATGTAGTGTTGTGGTGTCTCTCTTTATGTAGTGTCTCTCTTTATGCAGTGTTGTGGTGTCTCTCTTTATGTAGTGTTGTAGTGTCTCTCTTTATGTAGTGTTGTGGTGTCTCTCTTTATGTAGTGTTGTGGTGTCTCTCTCTATGTAGTGTTGTGGTGTCTCTCTTTATGTAGTGTTGTGGTGTCTCTCTTTATGTAGTGTTGTGGTGTCTCCCTTTATGTAGTGTTGTGGTGTCTCTCTTTATGTAGTGTCTCTTTTTATGTAGTGTTGTGGTGTCTCTCTTTATGTAGTGTCTCTCTTTATGTAGTGTCTCTCTTTATGTAGTGTCTCTCTTTATGTAGTGTCTCTCTTTATGTAGTGTCTCTCTTTATGTAGTGTCTCTCTTTATGTAGTGTCTCTTTTTATGTAGTGTTGTGGTGTCTCTCTTTATGTAGTGTCTCTCTTTATGTAGTGTCTCTCTTTATGTAGTGTCTCTCTTTATGTAGTGTCTCTCTTTATGTAGTGTCTCTTTTTATATAGTGTTGTGGTGTCTCTCTTTATGTAGTGTTGTGGTGTCTCTCTTTATGTAGTGTTGTAGTGTCTCTCTTTATGTCGTGTTGTGGTGTCTCTCTTTATGTAGTGTTGTCTCTCTTTATGTTGTGGTGTCTCTCTTTATGTAGTGTTGTGGTGTCTCCCTTTATGTAGTGTAGTGGTGTCTCCCTTTATGTAGTGTTGTGGTGTCTCTCTTTATGTAGTGTTGTGGTGTCTCTCTTTATGTAGTGTTGTGGTGTCTCTCTTTATATAGTGTTGTGGTGTCTCTCTTTATGTAGTGTTGTGGTGTCTCTCTTTATGTAGTGTTGTGGTGTCTCTCTCTATGTAGTGTTGTGTGGTCTCTCTTTATGTAGTGTTGTGGTGTCTCTCTTTATGTAGTGTTGTGGTGTCTCTCTTTATGTAGTGTTGTGGTGTCTATATGTAGTGTTGTGGTGTCTCTCTTTATGTAGTGTTGTGGTGTCTCTCTTTATGTAGTGTTGTGGTGTCTATATGTAGTGTTGTGGTGTCTCTCTTTATGTAGTGTCTCTCTTTATGTAGTGTCTCTCTTTATGTAGTGTCTCTCTTTATGTAGTGTCTCTTTTTATGTAGTGTAGTGGTGTCTCTCTTTATGTAGTGTTGTGGTGTCTCTCTTTATGTAGTGTCTCTCTTTATGCAGTGTTGTGGTGTCTCTCTTTATGTAGTGTTGTAGTGTCTCTCTTTATGTAGTGTTGTGGTGTCTCTCTTTATGTAGTGTTGTGGTGTCTCTCTCTATGTAGTGTTGTGGTGTCTCTCTTTATATAGTGTTGTGGTGTCTCTCTTTATGTAGTGTTGTGGTGTCTCTCTTTATGTAGTGTTGTGGTGTCTCCCTTTATGTAGTGTTGTGGTGTCTCTCTTTATGTAGTGTCTCTTTTTATGTAGTGTCTCTCTTTATGTAGTGTCTCTCTTTATGTAGTGTCTCTCTTTATGTGTGTCTCTCTTTATGTAGTGTCTCTCTTTATGTAGTGTCTCTCTTTATGTAGTGTCTCTCTTTATGTAGTGTCTCTTTTATGTAGTGTTGTCTCTTTTTATGTAGTGTCTCTCTTTATGTAGTGTCTCTCTTTATGTGTGTCTCTTTTATGTAGTGTCTCTCTTTATGTAGTGTCTCTGTTTATGTAGTGTCTCTCTTTATGTAGTGTCTCTTTTTATATAGTGTTGTGGTGTCTCTCTTTATGTAGTGTTGTGGTGTCTCTCTTTATGTAGTGTTGTAGTGTCTCTCTTTATGTCGTGTTGTGGTGTCTCTCTTTATGTAGTGTTGTCTCTCTTTATGTTGTGGTGTCTCTCTTTATGTAGTGTTGTGGTGTCTCCCTTTATGTAGTGTAGTGGTGTCTCCCTTTATGTAGTGTTGTGGTGTCTCTCTTTATGTAGTGTTGTGGTGTCTCTCTTTATGTAGTGTTGTGGTGTCTCTCTTTATATAGTGTTGTGGTGTCTCTCTTTATGTAGTGTTGTGGTGTCTCTCTTTATGTAGTGTTGTGGTGTCTCTCTTGTAGTGTTGTGTGGTCTCTTTTATGTAGTGTTGTGGTGTCTCTCTTTATGTAGTGTTGTGGTGTCTCTCTTTATGTAGTGTTGTGGTGTCTCTCTATATGTAGTGTTGTGGTGTCTCTCTTTATGTAGTGTTGTGGTGTCTCTCTTTATGTAGTGTTGTGGTGTCTATATGTAGTGTTGTGGTGTCTCTCTTTATGTAGTGGCGTGGTGTCTCTCTTTAGATAGTGTTGTGTTGTCTCTCTTTATGTAGTGTTGTGGTGTCTCTCTTTATGTAGTGTTGTGGTGTCTCTCTTTATGTAGTGTTGTGGTGTCTCTCTTTATGTAGTGTTGTGGTGTCTCTCTCTATGTAGTGTTGTGGTGTCTCTCTTTATGTAGTGTTGTGGTGTCTCTCTTTATGTAGTGTTGTGGTGTCTCTCTTTATGTAGTGTTGTGGTGTCTCTCTTTATGTAGTGTTGTGGTGTCTCTCTTTATATAGTGTTGTGGTGTCTATATGTAGTGTTGTAGTGTCTATATGTAGTGTTGTGGTGTCTTTATGTAGTGTTGTGGTGTCTCTCTTTATGTAGTGTTGTGGTGTCTCTCTTTATGTAGTGTTGTGGTGTCTCTCTTTATGTAGTGTCTCTTTTTATGTAGTGTTGTGGTGTCTCTCTTTATATAGTGTCTCTTTTTATGTAGTGTCTCTCTTTATGTAGTGTCTCTTTTTATGTAGTGTTGTGGTGTCTCTCTTTATGTAGTGTCTCTCTTTATGCAGTGTTGTGGTGTCTCTCTTTATGTAGTGTTGTAGTGTCTCTCTTTATGTAGTGTTGTGGTGTCTCTCTTTATGTAGTGTTGTGGTGTCTCTCTCTATGTAGTGTTGTGGTGTCTCTCTTTATATAGTGTTGTGGTGTCTCTCTTTATGTAGTGTTGTGGTGTCTCTCTTTATGTAGTGTTGTGGTGTCTCCCTTTATGTAGTGTTGTGGTGTCTCTCTTTATGTAGTGTCTCTTTTTATGTAGTGTTGTGGTGTCTCTCTTTATGTAGTGTCTCTCTTTATGTAGTGTCTCTCTTTATGTAGTGTCTCTCTTTATGTAGTGTCTCTCTTTATGTAGTGTCTCTCTTTATGTAGTGTCTCTTTTTATGTAGTGTTGTGGTGTCTCTCTTTATGTAGTGTCTCTCTTTATGCAGTGTTGTGGTGTCTCTCTTTATGTAGTGTTGTAGTGTCTCTCTTTATGTCGTGTTGTGGTGTCTCTCTTTATGTAGTGTTGTCTCTCTTTATGTTGTGGTGTCTCTCTTTATGTAGTGTTGTGGTGTCTCCCTTTATGTAGTGTAGTGGTGTCTCCCTTTATGTAGTGTTGTGGTGTCTCTCTTTTATGTAGTGTTGTGGTGTCTCTCTTTATGTAGTGTTGTGGTGTCTCTCTTTATATAGTGTTGTGGTGTCTCTTATGTAGTGTTGTGGTGTCTCTCTTTATGTAGTGTTGTGGTGTCTCTCTCTATGTAGTGTTGTGTGGTCTCTCTTTATGTAGTGTTGTGGTGTCTCTCTTTATGTAGTGTTGTGGTGTCTCTCTTTATGTAGTGTTGTGGTGTCTCTCTTTATGTAGTGTTGTGGTGTCTATATGTAGTGTTGTGGTGTCTCTCTTTATGTAGTGTTGTGGTGTCTCTCTTTATGTAGTGGCGTGGTGTCTCTCTTTAGATAGTGTTGTGTTGTCTCTCTTTATGTAGTGGTGTGGGGTCTCTCTTTATGTAGTGTTGTGGTGTCTCTCTTTATGTAGTGTTGTGGTGTCTCTCTTTATATAGTGTTGTGGTGTCTATATGTAGTGTTGTAGTGTCTATATGTAGTGTTGTGGTGTCTTTATGTAGTGTTGTGGTGTCTCTCTTTATGTAGTGTTGTGGTGTCTCTCTTTATGTAGTGTTGTGGTGTCTCTCTTTATGTAGTGTCTCTTTTTATGTAGTGTTGTGGTGTCTCTCTTTATATAGTGTCTCTTTTTATGTAGTGTTGTGGTGTCTCTCTTTATGTAGTGTCTCTCTTTATGTAGTGTCTCTTTATGTAGTGTCTCTTTTTATGTAGTGTTGTGGTGTCCTCTTTATGTAGTGTCCTCTTTATGCAGTGTTGTGGTGTCTCTTTATGTAGTGTTGTAGTGTCTCTCTTTATGTCGTGTTATTGTGGTGTCTCTCTTTATGTAGTTGTTGTCTCCTTTATGTGTCTCTCTTTATGCAGTGTTGTGGTGTCTCTCTTGCTGTAGTGTAGTGGTGTCTCCCTTTATGTAGTGTTTGTGTGTCTCTTTATGTAGTGTTTATTGTGTCTCTCTCTTAGTGTCAGTGTCTCTTTTTATGTGAGTGTTGAGTGTCTCTCTTATGCAGTTGTGGTGTCTCT
>NW_027036914.1:0-16397 GCF_034236695.1 Oncorhynchus nerka | reverse complement strand
CTATATATAGAGACTTCCCATAATATATAGAGACATTCCATAATAATCTATAGAGACATCCCATAATAATCTGTAGAGACATCCCATAATAATCTATAGAGACATCCCTTAATAATCTATGGAGACATCCCATAATAATCTATAGAGACATCCCATAGTGCTATTTAGAGTCATCCCATAATAATCTATAGAGACATCCCATAATAATCTATAGAGACATCCCATAATAATCTATAGAGACATTCCATAATACTCTATTGAGACATCCCATAATAATATATAGAGACATCCCATAGTGCTATTTAGAGACATCCCATAATAATCTATAGAGACATCCCATAATAATCTATAGAGACATTCCATAATACTCTATAGAGACATCCCATAATAATCTATAGAGACATCGTGAGTGTATTTAGAGACATCCCATAATAATCTATAGAGACATCCCATAATAATCTATAGAGACATCCATAATAATCTTTAGAGACATCATAGTGCTATTTAGAGACATCCCATAATAATCTTTAGAGACATCCCATAGTGCTATTTGAGACTTCCCATAATAATCTATAGAGACATCCCATAATAATCTTTAGAGACATCCCATATAGACATCCCATAATAGTCTTTAGAGACATCCCATAATAATCTATAGAGACATCCCATAGTGCTATTTAGAGACATCCCATAATAATCTATAGAGACATCCCATAATAATCTATAGAGACATCCATAATAATCTAATCTAGTGCTATTTAGAAACCCATCTTTAGAGACATATAATAATCTATAGAGACAGTCCAGAATACTCTGTGAGACATCCCATAATAATCTTTAGAGACATCCCATAATACTCTATATCTAATAATCTATAGAGACATCCCATAGTGCTATTTAGAGACATCCCATAATAATCTATAGACATAGAGACATCCCATAATAATCTATAGAGACATTCCATAATACTCTATAGAGACATCCCTATAGTATATTGCTATTTAGAGACATCCTATAATAATCTATAGAGACATCCCATAATAATCTACAGAGACATCCCATAATAACCTACAGAGACATCCCATAATAATCTATAGAGACATCCCATAATACTCTATAGAGACATCCCATAATAATCTTTAGAGACATCCCATAGTGCTATTTAGAGACATCCCATCTTTAGAAACATCCCATAATAAATCTATAGAGACATTCTTTAGAGACATCCCATAATAATCTATAGAGACATCCCATAATAATCTATAGAGACATCCCATAGTGCTATTTAGAGACATCCCATAATAATCTATAGAGACATCCCATAATAATCTATAGAGACATCCCATAATAATCTTTAGTCCCATTGCTATTTAGAGACATCCATAATAATCTATAGAGACATCCCATATCTATAGAGACATCCCATAATAATCTTTAGAGATCATAGTGCTATTTAGAGACATCCCATAATAATCTACAGAGACATCCTAGTACATCCACATAATAATCTATAGAGATATCCCATAATAATCTATAGAGATATCCCATAGTGCTATTCAGAGACATCCCATAATAATCTATATAGACATCCCATAATAATCTATAGAGACATCACTATTTAAGACATCCCATAATAATCTACAGAGACATCCCATAATAATCTTTAGAGACATCCCATAATAATCTTTAGAGACATCCCATAGTGCTATTTAGAGACATCCCATAATAATCTATAGAGACATCCCATAATAATCTTTAGAGACATCCCATAATAATCTTTAGAGACATCCCATAGTGCTATTTAGAGACTTCCCATAATAATCTATAGAGACATCCCATAATAATCTATATAGACATCCCATAATAATCTATAGAGACATCCCATAATAATCTATAGAGACATCCCATAGTGCTATTTAGAGACATCCCATAATAATCTATAGAGACATCCCATAATAATCTATAGAAACATCCCATAATAATCTATAGAGACATTCCATAATACTCTATAGAGACATCCCATAATAATCTATAGAGACATCCCATAGTGCTATTTAGAGACATCCCATAATAATCTATATAGACATCCCATAATAATCTATAGAGACATCCCGTAGTGCTATTTAGAGACATCCCATAATAATCTTTAGAGACATCCCATAGTGCTATTTAGAGACATCCCATAATAATCTTTAGAGACATCCCATAATAATCTATAGAGACATTCCATAATACTCTATAGAGACATCACGTAGTGCTATTTAGAGACATCCCATAATAATCTATAGAGACATCCCATAATAATCTATAGAGACATCCCATAATAATCTATAGAGACATCCCATAGTGCTATTTTTCTTTCTACTACAGACTATGTCTTCCAATCCAATCCATGATCTGGAAAATGGCAGGATAGAGAAAAACAACTATCCAAAACTATAGGAAGATCCAGACCTCTCAGTCCAGGGACGTCCCTTGTTGTTTTTACTCTGGCTCTAACACACCTGATTCAACTCCCACGCTTGATAATGAGTTGATTCCTTTCCTCAGGTGTGTTGGTGAACAGTGTAAAAACAAAGGAACTCCTTTAGGTCCCCAGGACTTGGATTGAGAAACACTGAGCTACCCGTAGTCGTGCATGTCCACAGTGTTTTTTGTTGTTGAGCAGCAAACACACGGACAGGATACAACATTGCAATGAGTCTGTGGATCAAGCCAATGTTATCTCTCTCTTTGTGTGCAGCCATAATTGGTTCCCTATCCTACAGAACACTACGGGCCCCTGTCTAAAGTAGTGCACGACAAAGGGAGTAGGACGCCCATTGGGAGGCACCATCTGGCTTCCCTGTAATACAACAGAACACTTCCCCTGCAGTCGACTGGAGGGTTACGGCAGAGTTTAAGATATTGCTCTGTGTTGACATTGTCTTATTAGCAAAATAATGGTCTGTTTGCCTAGCCCAGAGCAGCTAACTCCCTCTCTCCATCTCTCCCTCTCTCTCTCTCTCTCTCTCTCTCTCTCTCTCTCTCTCCCTTTGTCTCTCTCTCTCCACCCCATCTCTCTCTCTCTCTGTCTGTCTCTCTTTGAACAAACTGTTCTCATGTCTTCTGCGGCGATGGACAGAGAAAAGCAGGCAAAGAAAGAGTATATTAGAGGTGTAGACAGAGGGAGACATCCCATAAGAACGTACTAACGGATAGAGAAAAGCAGGCAAAGAAAGAGTATATTAGAGGTGTAGACAGAGGGAGACATCCCATAAGAACGTACTAACGGATAGAGAAAAGCAGGCAAAGAAAGAGTATATTAGAGGTGTAGACAGAGGGAGACATCCCATAAGAACGTACTAACAGATAGAGAAAAGCAGGCAAAGAAAGAGTATATTAGAGGTGTAGACAGAGGGAGACATCCCATAAGAACGTATTAACGGATAGAGAAAAGCAGGCAAAGAAAGAGTATATTAGAGGTGTAGACAGAGGGAGACATCCCATAAGAACGTACTAACAGATAGAGAAAAGCAGGCAAAGAAAGAGTATATTAGAGGTGTAGACAGAGGGAGACATCCCATAAGAACGTACTAACGGATAGAGAACAACAGTTACCATAACTCCTGTCGAGGGACAACTGGGTAATGAGGCCTTGTGAGACACGTAGACACACTGCACGTACTACAGGAATGCAAGGGAACATGGAAACGACTGATTTCACTACAAAGGAATACAACAAGGAGGAGAAGGGTTACACACACACACACACACACACACACACACACACACACAGAGTCAGTGGAGTGAAGAGGTATTCATAGGTTTGGTTAGGACGTTGCCCTTCTACTTGGCATTAATAATGTATGTTCACACTGGACACACCATCAAATAATAAAACACTCGCATGATGCACACACACACACACACACACACACACACATATATATACACACACACACACACACACACACACACACACACACACACACACACACACACACACACACACGCACATATATACACACAAACGTAAACACAC
This sequence comes from Oncorhynchus nerka, assembly GCF_034236695.1. Classification (NCBI taxonomy): domain Eukaryota; kingdom Metazoa; phylum Chordata; class Actinopteri; order Salmoniformes; family Salmonidae; genus Oncorhynchus; species Oncorhynchus nerka. The sequence goes on along the minus strand of NW_027036914.1, from coordinate 12,373 downwards.
ACTGTCACATTCTAGTTTCTTTATTTCTATGTTTTGGCCGGGTGTGGTTCTCAATCTATCGTTGTCTCTGATTGGGAATCATACTTAGGCAGCCTTTTTCCCACCTGTGTTTTGTGGGTAGTTATTTTCTGTTTAGCTGTTCAGTTGCCTGACAGAACTGTGCCCTTTTGTTGTTCTACTTTGTTATTCTGTTGCGATGTTCAGTTTAATAAATATCATGACCGCCTACCACGCTGCACCTTGGTCTCCCTCTTCAACCTACCACGCTGCACCTTGGTCTCCCTCTTCAACCTACCACGCTGCACCTTGGTCTCCCTCTTCAACCTACCACGCTGCACCTTGGTCTCCCTCTTCAACCTACCAAGCTGCACCTTGGTCTCCCTCTTCAACCTACCACGCTGCACCTTGGTCTCCCTGTTCAACCTACCAAGCTGCACCTTGGTCTCCCTCTTCAACCTACCACGCTGCACCTTGGTCTCCCTCTTCAACCTACCACGCTGCACCTTGGTCTCCCTCTTCAACCTACCACGCTGCACCTTGGTCTCCCTCTTCAACCTACCACGCTGCACCTTGGTCTCCCTCTTCAACCTACCACGCTGCACCTTGGTCTCCCTCTTCAACCTACCACGCTGCACCTTGGTCTCCCTCTTCAACCTACCACGCTGCACCTTGGTCTCCCTCTTCAACCTACCACGCTGCACCTTGGTCTCCCTCTTCAACCTACCACGCTGCACCTTGGTCTCCCTCTTCAACCCACGAGAGTCGTGACACACACACACAAACATAAACACACATTTACACGCGTGCGAACACTCACACACTTACACACAAACACACACACACATACAGACACACACACACACACATATATATACACACACACACACACTGTCACATTCTAGTTTCTTTATTTCTATGTTTTGGCCGGGTGTGGTTCTCAATCTATCGTTGTCTCTGATTGGGAATCATACTTAGGCAGCCTTTTTCCCACCTGTGTTTTGTGGGTAGTTATTTTCTGTTTAGCTGTTCAGTTGCCTGACAGAACTGTGCCCTTTTGTTGTTCTACTTTGTTATTCTGTTGCGATGTTCAGTTTAATAAATATCATGACCGCCTACCACGCTGCACCTTGGTCTCCCTCTTCAACCTACCACGCTGCACCTTGGTCTCCCTCTTCAACCTACCACGCTGCACCTTGGTCTCCCTCTTCAACCTACCACGCTGCACCTTGGTCTCCCTCTTCAACCTACCAAGCTGCACCTTGGTCTCCCTCTTCAACCTACCACGCTGCACCTTGGTCTCCCTCTTCAACCTACCAAGCTGCACCTTGGTCTCCCTCTTCAACCTACCACGCTGCACCTTGGTCTCCCTCTTCAACCCACGAGAGTCGTGACACACACATACATACACACAAACACACAAACATAAACACACATACATGCACACACATATACACACAAACACACAAACATAAACACACATATACACGCGTGCGAACACTCACACACTTACACACACACACACACACACATACAGAACCCCCAGCTGGGACAGGAATAGGGACACAGAACCCCAGCTGGGACAAAATAGGGACACAGAACCCCAGCTGGGACAGGAATAGGGACACAGAACCCCCAGCTAGGACAGGAATAGGGACACAGAACCCCCAGCTGGGACAGGAATAGGGACACAGAACCCCCAGCTGGGACAGGAATAGGGACACAGAACCCCCAGCTGGGACAGGATTAGGGACACAGAACCCCCAGCTAGGACAGGAATAGGGACACAGAACCCCCAGCTGGGACAGGAATAGGGACACAGAACCCCCAGCTGGGACAGGAATAGGGACACAGAACCCCCAGCTGGGACAGGAATAGGGACACAGAAATGCCAGTGTTAAATAATTCACATGGTTCTGACGGACATACTATGTTAACCAGTGTGTGTGTGTGTGTGTGTGTGTGTGTGTGTGTGTGTGTGTGTGTGTGTGTGTGTGTGTGTGTGTGTGTGTGTGTGTGTGTGTGTGTGTGTGTGTGTGTGTGTGTATTTGTGTGTGTGTGTGTGTGTGTGTGTGTGTGTGGGAATGTCAACAAAAAACTAAACGATGCTTCCCCAAACATCAACATGTCCAAATCCAATGTCCAGATGGGGCAAGTCATGCAAACACACACATAAAGACAGTCACGCTCGCTCTGTCACACGCACACGCACGCACGCACACGCACACACCCACACACGCTTTCTCTTGCCATTACAATTAGTGCTCCCTTTAGACAATCTGGCATGACAACAAAAACAAAAAAGACAACAAAAAACAAATGAGATTGTGAGCCACCGAGCCACTGTCTGTATTCATGCTTTACTCTTGACTCATTTCACTGCTTGTCTGGAGTGTGGAGGGTGGAGAGATGGGGGTGGAGGAATGGGGGGTGGAGGGTGGGGTGGAAGGCTGGTGGGGGATGGGGTGGAGGGTGGAGGTGGAGAGATGGAGGATGGAGGAATGGGGGGTGGAGGGGTGGAGGGGGTATAGGGATGGAGGAATGGAGGTGGAGGGTGGAGGTAGAGGGATGGAGGAATGTGGGTGGAGTGGTGGAGAGATCGAGGATGGAGGAATGGGGGGTGGAGGGTAGAGGGATGGAGGAATGTGGGTGGTGTGGTGGAGAGATCGAGGATGGAGGAATGGGGTGGAGGGGTGGAGAGATGGAGGAATGGAGGTGGAGGGATGGAGGGATGGAGGGATGGAGGGGTGGAGAGGTGGAGAGATGGAGGAATGGAGGTGGAGGGGATGGAGGGATGGAGGGATGGAGAGATGGAGGAATGGAGAGGTGGAGATATGGATGGATGGAGGGTGGAGATATGGAGGGATGGAGGTGGAGATATGGAGGGTGGAGAGTTGGAGGGATGGAGGTGGAGATATGGAGGATGGAGGGTGGAGGGATGGAGGGATGGAGAGATGGAGGCATGGGAGGGATGGAGGGATGGAGGGGTGGAATATGGAGGGATGGAGGGGTGGAGAAATGGAGAGATGGAGAGATGGAGGGATGGAGAGATGGAGAGAGATGGAGGGGTGGAGAGATGGAGAGATGGGAGGAATGGGGGGTGGAGGATGGAGGGTGGAGGCGATGGGGTGCAGGTGTGGAGAGATGGAGGGATGGAGGAATGGGGGTGGAGGGGTAGAGGTGGGAGATGGAGAGATGGAGGGATGGAGGGATGGAGGGATGGAGGAATGGGGGGTGGAGGAATGGGGGTGGAGGAATGGGGGTGGAGGGCTGGAGGATGCTAATCTATTCTCTATATTGAGCACTTTTTACCCATAGGGACGTGTGGCTAGGAAGGTCACCAGTGATAGAAGTCAGTACTCAACGTCCATCCATGTCTGAGGACGTCGGAGATGATGTAGAACCACTGGGGGCAATGGATGGTGGATGGGTATGGTGATGGTGATGGTGGATGGGGATGGGGATGGTGGATGGGGATGGTGGATGGGGATGGTGGATGGTGGATGGGGATGGTGGATGGGGATGGTGGATGGTGGATGGGGACGGTGGATGGTGGATGGTGGATGGGGATGGGGATGGTGGATGGTGGATGGTGGATGGTGGATGGTGGATGGTGGTATGGGGATGGTGGATGGTGGATGGTGGATGGTGGATGGGGATGGTGGATGGTGGATGGGGATGGTGGATGGGGATGGTGGATGGTGGATGGTGGATGGGGATGGGGATGGGGATGGTGGATGGGGATGGTGGATGGTGGATGGGGATGGGGATGGTGGATGGGGATGGTGGATGGGGATGGGGATGGTGGATGGTGGATGGTGGATGGTGGATGGTGGATGGGGATGGTGGATGGTGGTATGGGGATGGTGGATGGTGGATGGGGACGGTGGATGGGGATGGTGGATGGTGGATGGTGGATGGTGGATGGGGATGGTGGACGGTGGATGGGGATGGGGATGGGGATGGTGGATGGTGCGTGGTGTCACACACACACACACACACACACACACACACGCACAAACACCTAGAAATAGCTCGCCTGATAGCTCAGCTCCTCTCTGCCAAAATCAGGCTAATTTGAGAAAGATTAATTCACTGTGTGTATGTGTATATGTGTGTTTGTGAGTGTGTCAGTGTTTTTAGTGTGTGTCAGTGGTGGGTAGAGGGTTGTGTCTGTATGCAATGAGACGCTGCTGTCACTAACATCTGCTCCCCTCTCCTGGCTGTTATGAAGGCCTGCCCTCACCGCTCTCTCTCTATCTCTCTTATCGTCTCTCTATCTCTAACTCTGTCTTTCTTCTCCGCTCTCTCTCTAACTCTCTCTCTCTTCTCCGCTCTCTCTCTATCTCTAACTCTCTCTTCCCTCTCTCTCTCTCGCGCTCTTCCTATCTCTCTCATTATTTATTTCTCCCTCTTTCTTTCTGGCCTTCTTCCTCTCTACCTCTTTTAATTTCAAAGTTTCTCTCTCTCTCTGAGGAAAGATATAACACCAGTCTTTAATTTTAACTGTCTGAGAGAGGAGGGATAAGGAGACGGTGAGAAGAGAGGAGATAGAGTGGAGAGGGAGTAAAGAGAGAGAGGGAAAAGATAGAGAGAGGGGAGAGGGAATAGAGAGAGAGAGGGAGTAGAGAGAGATTAAGTGAGCTCGACTATGTAGGAACATTTGGCTAGAGTGAGGAGAGGAGTGAGAGGAAAAAGGAGGGGTGATGAGGAGAGGAGAGAAGGAGTGGTGAGGAGAAGAAGAGGAGGACTGAGAGGAGGGAATGGAGGAGTGATGAGGAGAGGAGGAGTGAGGGAGGAAGGGGAGAGGTCAGGGGGAGGAGAGGAGGAGTGAGGGAGGAAGGTGAGGGAGGGAGAAGAGGAGTGAGGGGGAGAGGGGAGTCAGGGATGAGAGGAGAGAAGGAGTGAGGGAGGGAGAGGGGAGGAGTGAGGGAGGAGAGGAGGAGTGAGGAGGGAGAGGATTGAGGGAGGAGTGGGTGAGGGAGGGAAGAGAGGGGAGGAGTGAGGGAGGAGTGAGGGAGGAGAGGAGTGAGGAGGAGGAAGGAGGAGTGAGGGAGGAGTGAGGGGAGGAGAGAAGTGGAGAGAAGGAGAGGAGGAGTGAGGGAGGAGAGGAGGAGTGAGTGAGGAGGAGAGGAGGAGTGAGGGAGGAGAGGATTGAGGGAGGAGTGGAGTGAGGGAGGGAGGAGAGGAGGAGTGAGGGAGGAGTGAGGGAGGAGAGGAGTGAGGGAGGGAGGAAAGGAGGAGTGAGGGAGGAGTGAGGGAGGGAGAGTGGAGAGAAGAGAAGGAGTGAGGGAGAAGAAGGAGGAGTGAGGAGAGGAGGAGTGAGGGAGGGAGAGGATTGAGGGGAGGGAGTGGAGTGAGGGAGGGAGAGGAGGAGTGAGGGAGGAGTGAGGGAGGAGAGGAGTGAGGGAGGGAGGGAGAGGAGGAGTGAGGGAGGAGTGAGGGAAGGAGAGAAAAGAGTGAGGGAGGGAGGAGAGGAGGAGTGAGGGGAGGGAGTGAGGGGAGGAGAGGAGTGGAGAGAAGGAGAGGAGGAGTGAGGGAGGAGTGAGGGAGGGGAGAGGGAGTGAGGGAGGGAGGAGAGGAGGAGTGAGGGAGGAATGAGGGAGGGGAGAGGAGTGAGGGGAGGAGGAGAGGAGGAGTGAGGGAGGTGAGGAGGAGAGGAGTGAGGGAGGGAGGAGAGGAGGAGTGAGGGAGGAGTGAGGGAGGAGAGGAGGTGAGGGGGAGGAGTGAGGGAGGGAGAGGAGAGACGATGGGGACATTCCTAAACAACAACAAAGCAGCAACATTTCCTCCAGGCTACCACCCAGGTAAACAAGGCTGTGTGTGTGTGTGTGTGTGTGTGTGTGTGTGTGTGTGTGTGTGTGTGTGTGTGTGTATGTGTGTGTGTAATGTGTGTGTGTGTGTTGTGTGTGTGTTGTGTGTGTGTGTGTGTGTGTGTGTGTGTGTGTGTGTGTGTGTGTGTGTGCGTGCGTGCGTGCGTGCGTGCGTGCGTCTTGTGGTGTCTGTATGTGTCTGTCCGTGTTAGGTGGACACTGAACAATGAAATGGTCAGTAATGTAGATTCACTGACTTAATTACAATAACACCGTACACCCCAACGGACTGACTTTAAATGTCATGTTGTTGTCTGTCTAGAAATGCTGGTACAGTGGAGGGAGGTGGGACGGGGTGGTGAGAGAGATGGAGGGATGGAGGGATGGAGGGATGGTGGGAGGATGGATGGATGGAGGGAGGGAGGGAGGGATGGATGGTGGGACGGGGTGGTGAGAGAGATGGAGGGATGGAGGGATGGAGGGAGGGAGGGATGGATGGTGGGACGGGGGTGGTGAGAGAGAGATGGAGGGATGGAGGGATGGAGGGAGGGAGGATGGTGGGACGGGGTGGTGAGAGAGAGATGGAGGGATGGAGGGATGGATGGATGGTGGGACGGGTGGTAAGAGAGAGATGGAGGGATGGAGGGATGGATGGATGGATGGATGGTGGGACGGGTGGTAAGAGAGAGATGGAGGGATGAAGGGAGGGAGGGAGGGATGGTGGGACGGTTGGTAAGAGAGAGATGGAGGGATGGAGGGATGGAAGGTGGAATGGCGTGGAGGGATAGAGGGAGGGAGGGAGGGAGGGAGGGAGGGAGGGAGGGAGGGATGGATGGACGGATGGATGGATGGAAGGAAGGTGGGAACCATAAGGCTGCTAAACAAGGCTGCACATGATTGTACAGATGTCAGAGAATAGCAGCAGTGCAGTGAAGGTAAGATCTGACAGCAACTGTATGAGGTATCTTCCACCCTGTAATAGAACCAAGAAGCAGAGCGTTTAAATATTTTATTCATACTACAACTTGGTTACTGGCAATCAGTATCGATTACATCACTCCAAGTATGTGTGTGTGTGTGTGTGTGTGTGTGTGTGTGTGTGTGTGTGTGTGTGTGTGTGTGTGTGTGTGTGTGTGTGTGTGTGTGTGTGTGTGGGTTACATTGCAGTGCGCCGTATTGCGGCCTGAAATGTTATGTTGTCGAAACTCACCACTGGTTAGGACGTTTCAGGAGGGTGGTCACCTGTGTTTGAAAGGCAGGTTGATGTTTATTGTCATGAATCTTGCCTTGGAGGCAGTACTGAGCGATTTCCGATAGATGGGCCAGCTGCGAAGTCAAAACTGTCTCTATTGTAAAAATCCATGAAACCATAAATGTGATTTTTGGTTTAAATTTAAGCATTAAAGCATTAGGGTTAGCTTTAAATCAGAACTCATGGCTTTGTGGTAGTGTCAGCTAGAGACCAAAGAGCAGAGCTGACTCCAGAACAACATTCATGAAAAAAAATGTGAACCTGTATTTGGGCGATCACAGGTTCTAGTCTTGTTGTGGGCTGGAGAGAGAGGAAGAGATTGTGTGGGTATCTTGATTTCCAGGAAGTGTAGTGGTTGTGTGGGTATCTTGATTCCCAGGCGGTGTAGTGATTGTGTGGGTATCTTGATTCCCAGGTGGTGTAGTGATTGTGTGGGTATCTTGATTCCCAGGCGATGTAGTGATTGTGTGGGTATCTTGATTCCCAGGTGGTGTAGTGATTGTGTGGGTATCTTGATTCCCAGGCGGTGTAGTGATTGTGTGGGTATCTTGATTCCCAGGCGGTGTAGTGATTGTGTGGGTATCTTGATTCCCAGGCGGTGTAGTGATTGTGTGGGTATCTTATTCCCCAGGCGGTGTAGTGATTGTGTGGGTATCTTGATTCCCAGGTGGTGTAGTGATTGTGTGGGTATCTTGATTTCCAGGCAGTGAAGTGATTGTGTGGGTATCTTGATTTCCAGGCAGTGTGGTGATTGTGTGGGTATCTTGATTCCCAGGCGGTGTAGTGATTGTGTGGGTATCTTGATTCCCAGGCGGTGTAGTGATTGTGTGGGTATCTTGATTCCCAGGCGATGTAGTGATTGTGTGGGTATCTTGATTCCCAGGCGATGTAGTGATTGTGTGGGTATCTTGATTCCCAGGCGGTGTAGTGATTGTGTGGGTATCTTGATTTCCAGGAAGTGTAGTGGTTGTGTGGGTATCTTGATTCCCAGGTGGTGTAGTGATTGTGTGGGTATCTTGATTCCCAGGCGGTGTAGTGATTGTGTGGGTAACTTGATTCCCAGGTGGTAAAGTGATTGTGTGGGTATCTTGATTCCCAGGTGGTGTAGTGATTGTGTGGGTATCTTGATTACCAGGAAGTGTAGTGATTGTGTGGGTATCTTGATTCCCAGGTGGTGTAGTGATTGTGTGGGTATCTTGATTCCCAGGCGGTGTAGTGATTGTGTGGGTAACTTGATTCCCAGGTGGTGTAGTGATTGTGTGGGTAACTTGATTCCCAGGTGGTGTAATGATTGTGTGGGTATCTTGATTCCCAGGTGGTGTAGTGATTGTGTGGGTATCTTGATGTTATGTTACATGTTCTATGACCTCAACTCTATGCCTCTATACCCTGCATATCAAATGTAGCACACACACACACACACACACACACACTAGTCTGCATATCAAACCAGCCTTGAATATTTGACGACCTGACTGTACTGACAACCTCCCTCTATCATGTATCATCGTTACGCAATCGCCATCACTGCCGCAGTGTGTGTGTGTGTGTGTGTGTGTGTGTGTGTGTGTGTGTGTGTTTGTGTGTGTGTGTGTGTGTGTGTGTGTGTGTGTGTGTGTGCGTGTGTGTCCTTTGTCAAACCCTTAGGCTGGTAAGTCTCAGAGGCTTCGAACGTCATTATGTAACCAACACAAATACCTTCAGACCCAATCCTCTCTGTTATCACACACATACACACAGAAACACACACACACACATAAACACACACACCTGATATTCTACCACACACAGAAACTTACACACACGTACAAGAGGAGAGAACCTTGAATCACTTCTTAACACTTTGGACTGTCAGCAATGATACATCTGTGTTAAGGTTGAGACAGCTGCACCTGCTGCTCTGTAGTCTGGTAGAGAACTAGTTAACATGGAGGCCCTGATTCTGGACCAAAACAGTCAGCCAGAAACTCACAGGATCCTCAGGTCAAACTTGTCCTGTGAGATTGTTTGTGTGTGTGTGTGTGTTTGTGTGTGTGTGTGAGTGTGTGTTTATAATGTGTGTATGTATGAATGTGTGTGTGTGTATAATGTGTTTGTAATGTGTGTGTGTCTGTGTGTAATATGTTTGTGTGTGTGTGATATGTAATAATAATAATGTGTAATAATAATAATGTGTAATAATGTAATGTGTGTGTGTGTGTAATATGTAATAATGTGTGTAATAATAATAATCTCTCTCTGTTTAATAATAATGTGTGTGTGTGTGTGTGTCTGTGTGTGTAATATGTGTGTGTGTGTGTGTGTGTGTGTGTGAGAGAGAGTGTTATAGTAGCATCTCTATGCAGGTCACGCTTGTGTTCTGTTGTTTATCTTTTTCAGACATCTAGTTAGGGTCAGTGTCAGGGAGGAGAAGGGAGGAGGGAGACAGGGGGTGGACCAATCACATCAGGGGACCAACACATTAAAGGTATGTTTATGATCACGTTTCCTTTACTAAGTGAACACTACTAAGTGAACACTACTATGGGAATGAAGGTAAACACATATTTAAAAGGCCTATAGTATGCAGGAATGAACACTCTAACAGACAAAGATCTCTGGAACTTGTACTCATGTCTGTTCAGGTTCATATCTGGAGTGGACTAGTTTATTGAGAGAGGAGGAGGAGGAGGAGAAAGTCGAGTAAAGGAAGGAAGAAACAAAAGAAAGAGAAAAGGAGAAGGAAATAAAGAAGTAAGGAAGGAAGGAAGAGATAAAGACAAGAAAAGATAGAAGGAAGGAAGTAAGGAAGGAAGGATAAAGACAAGGAAGGGAAGGAAGGAAAGTAAGGAAGGGAAGGATAAGGAAACAGAAGGAAGAAAGGGAAGGGAAGAGATGGGAGGAGGATGAGAAGACAGAGAGGGGAAGGTAAGCAGGAAGGAAGGGAAAGGAGGATCGAAAAGGAAGGACTCAGGAAGAAGAAGGATAAAACTTACATCGAAGAAGGAAGAAGGAAGGTGCAAGAAGGAAGGAAGGAAATAAGGTTAAGAGATAGATTAATAAGTTAAAAGGATAGGTCGGAAGAGAGAGTCTGAAGAGGAGGAGGAGGATACAGGAGCATTAGAATGAGGACTTGCATGATAAAAGCAGGGTTTTGATGCAGAGCGGTGAAGTGTGTGATGTTGCCAGGCTCTCTGTATGCGTGAACATGAGAAAAGGATATTGAAAAACAATACATAAATATTGTCCCTTGTCAGCAAGATTAGAAAGGCAATATCCAAACACGGCAGGGTCAGGAAAAGAACAGATATCTAAATGACTACAGCGGAGAGATGGAGGGAGGGAGGAGGGAGGGAGAGATAGAGGGAGGGGTGGAGGGAGGAGATGGTGGTAATGAGAGATGGAGGGAGGAGGAGATGGTGGTAAGGAAGAGATGGAGGAGGGAGGGAGGGAGGAGATTGAGGAGGAGAGATGGAGGAGATTGTGGTAGGAGGAGGAGGGAGGAGATGGTGGTAAGGAGATGGTGATGATGATGATGATGATGATGATGATGAGACGGCGGTACGGAGGACGGATGGGAGCGGGATGATGGATGATGATGATGAGACGGCGGCATGGACGATGATGATGATGATGATGATGATGATGTGACGGCAAGTACGAGACGGATGATGATGATGATGTGATGATGATGATGATGATGATGACGAGGAGACGGCAGGCGACAGACGATGATGATGATGATGATGATGATGATGATGATGATGAGATGATGGAGAGACGGCGGCATGAGAGGATTATGGTATGATGGAGGATGGAGTGATGAGGGAGGAGGGAGGAGGGAGGGAGGGAGATGGTGGTAAGGAGGGAGGGAGGGAGGGAGGGAGGGAGGGAGGGAGGGAGGGGGATGGTGGGAAGAGAGAAAGGGAAAGATTGACAGACAGAGGGGGGAAAGATAGATGGAAAGAGAGAGAGAGGAATGCACACAGAAAGAAACCCCACAGATCTGCACTGGTTGAAAATTAAGACTCCATATCTTGTCCCTCTAAAGTCTAAACCTAAATGAATCCCTCTGCTGTGGATGTGGAGCGGCTCTTTATCACACACACACACACACACACACACACACACACACGCACGCACACACACACGCGCGCGCTTGCGCACGCATGCACACACACACACACACGCACACACGCACACACACACACACTATATATTAGCAATGAAGGAGGTCTGGCTCAAACTTACAACTTTCTACCAACAAAACTTTCACCAAGCAAAAGCTCCTATATGAACACACCAGTGGCGGTTGGTGCTGTTTAAGATGAGGGAGGACGTTCATTATGAAATAAATGTTCATGAGCATAGACTTCTTTCTATTTCATCATAATGGATTTTACTTTTTAAAAATATATATATTTCACCTTTATTTAACCAGGCGATGTCACCTACAAAATAGCTTCCAATACTGGATGCAGTCTATCACAGTGCCATCCGTTTTGTTACCAAAGCCCTTTAAACCACCCACCACTGCGACCTGTATGTCTAGTCGGCTGGCCCTCGCTACATATTCAGTCGCCAGACCCACTGGATCCAGGTCATCTATAAGTCTCTGCTAGGTGAAGCTCTGCCTTATCTCAGCTCACTGGTCACGATAACAACACCCACCCGTAGCAAGCGCTCCAGCAGGTATATCTCACTGATCATCCCCAAAGCCAACACCTGCTTTGGCCTCCTTTCCTTGCAGTTCTCTGCTGCCAATGACTGGAACGAATTGCAAAAATCGCTGAAGTTGGAGACATACATTTCCCTCACTAACTTTAAACATCAGCTATCTGAGCAGCTAACCGATCGCTGCAGCTGTACATCGCTCATCTGTAAAACCGCAGCCAATCTACCTACATCATCCACATATTGTTTTTATTTACTTTGCTGCCATTTTGCCCACCAGTGTTTCTACTTGCACATCATCATCTGCTCATCCATCACTCCAGTGTTAATCTGCTAAATTGTAATTACTCCGCTACTATGGCCTATTTATTGCCTTACCTCCTCACGCTATTTACACACACTGTATATTGACTTTTATTTCATTTTGTGTTATTGACTGTATGTTTGTTTACTCCATGTGTAACTCTATGTTGTTGTTTGAGTCGCACTGCTTTGCTTTAGAGTCACAGTTGTAATTGAGAACTTGTTCTAAACTAGCCTACCTAGTTGAATAAAGGTCAAATAAAACATAATAAATAATAAATAAAGCATGTGGATACCCAGTCATGTAGATACCCAGTCACATAGATACCCAATCACATAGATACCCAGTCACATA